>NC_134852.1:114481380-114782317 GCF_049852395.1 Peromyscus maniculatus bairdii
GACCTCATGGGTAGCCATGTGGCTGGCAGCCATCTTTTACTAAGGTTATAAAGATCTACTCGGGTTAACACCTAATACTTACGTCTTTACCAAGTGTTCAACAGCAAGTTTCTAGAGAATTTAATATACCTTGCTCTGGCAGCCAAACTTTGCAACATAAAGGAATCATAGGAAACAGCTGAGGTTTGCAAATGTATGGCAGGACTAGAGTTCCAAAAAGAGTCTAGCTGAGACATTTGAGAGATCTCAGTCTTTTAAGAACAGTTTTTATAGTTAAAAACCAATGGCTTAAAAAATGTTTCTTCTTACCCAAGGTACGTTCAGGCTTAAGAATGTTGTATAATGATATTTTGTTTTGGTTTCTTTACTGAACCTGTATTTGATGCTAGAAGAGCTTAAACTTAAAAGCATTGTTTTTAGGCTACTTTTGTAGACTGCTAGAGAACATAAATAGTCAGTCATAAGTAATCAAGTTTTTTAATTGTAGTCAGGGTAAGTAAGTACTGATGTAAGTTTACTCATTTACTCAGTCCCTTACATATGTTTTCAGGGTTTAGCTTGAAACAAGTAATTAGAAACAAAGTTTGTCTATTCAGATATACCTGAACAGCCCTCATACTTCAGAGATCTGCAGAATATGGCATTTAAATGTTGATCTAAAAGCTTACTATATCAGACAGGCTTCCAGATCCTAGGAGTGACCCAAGGTCTCCGAAGAAGATTATGTACGAGGCACCACAACGTCTCTGCCTGAAATATGACAATGCTGACCACAGGACAAGATGCCCCAATGCAACGCCTGCTGCCAGGACCCAGCCCAGACTGTGGACAAGCAGTAGGACACTGGAATTGATTGCACCCTTTTGCCTGATCAAGGTCAGCCTTCCATGTCCCTATTCCACAAAAAAAAAAAAAAAAAAAAATACTCTGCCTTATGGATCTGATGGTGGAAGAAGATTTATGCTGTTCTGACTGGTGCCTCCAACGCTATGGAGACCTAGGTAGGGTTTGGTCCCTGTAATTTATAGGATTGGAAGCTTCTTGGTCTGCACTCAGATATAGTTTATCCTTCTCAGATCTCTGACAGTACTGATGGCCAGGCTCTAACTATGTCAGCATGGCAGCATCACACAACCAGATCCTTCTGCAAGGCTATAGCTAGCTTGTTAGCTCACTTTTAGGAAAATGTTCTAAGATATAAAAGTTTAAGTAAGTCATAAAGGTTCAGATATGAGTCCAAAATGAGATAAGTTTCAGATTACTCTCCTGTTCTATGGTTCAGAGCTTAACATTTAGGAGTCCTGATGAGCTGGTAGAGCAATGACTACTTACTGTTCAGTCACACGCTCAATATTTTGGATTTGTTTTAGATGTCATAGTTAAATGTAACTTGTTGGGACTCAAAGGTATGAGTCCACTTCTGCTGTTTTACAAGATACCCATTACCTGCTTTGTTTACAATATGGATTTCAGTGCAGATTGGTAATACTAATGTATCTAAAACTTTTATGTAATTTTGTAAGTAGGCCACAAAGGATCAAAAGAGTCATAAAAACCTAGACCCACTTCACAGAGGTTGAAAGGACCCCAGATAAGTATTCCTAAAGATGGTATTTTTCCTCTTTCCTGGTCTTGGGACTACTGCTTTTCCCATTACTAAGGGTATGGACCTATGAGTTCCAAATAAGTTCATAAATTTTAACTTCTGTTCCTAGTTTAAATTTGTCTCAACAGATTTCCATTTGGCTGCCAGTCACCTCCAGGTTTCAGTCGCTGACTCCACTGCTCCAGACGACTGTGAGCTGCAGACTTGCTAAAAGCTGACGTGGACCAGCCCAGCTAACATGGTTCTTCCCTGTCCCTATGGGGTCAGGCAGCTACATGCTTCTGACAAATGCCCCCTTGCCCAGTCTTTGACTAGCTTTTCAGCTTTTTGGAGCCCCCTGACATTGGCGCCCCAATGCCAGCTCGAAGCAGTTCCAGAAGAGAACGTCACCCATGTTCCCTGTTCAGAAAAGGCTGAAATGCTGGGTCAAAAGAAAACTCCCTGGCATAGAGACAAGAGGGCTAACTATACATGGCCATTATTAGAGAGGGATACTTAGGAACTAACTGTCCAAAAACCCATGATTGGGTTCCATTAGGCACATGAGAAGGGGGAAATGTGAGACCAAAATGAGCCATCTTAGAAATAAGACCAAAATGCTTTCACCCTAAAATTAAGGCCTAAGATTTCTCCTTTTGGGAGTAGGCCTTTAGTTACTGAAACCAGTCAGTTCAGATTCCAGAAACCAGGAAGTATAAAAGTACCAAGTCACAAGATAGTCACGAGGTAATGCCTGCCAGACTATGGAATGTCCTCTCCCTGGTTTCCAGGGTAACTGACCACAGAAATGCCCCCACCTGAGGGCAGCCAATGAGAAATGGTGGCGGGCAACCACTCCCTTAGAAGTAATTTCTAGAAGTCCCTAGAAGCGAGCCAATCAGAATTGTACCTGTACTAGCACCCCTAAATGATGTAACCTTGTGACTTTTCCCTTTAAAAACTGAGCTTGCAGACAGGTAGGTGCTTCCTCCAGCCTCCACTGCATTGGATGTATTGGACGAAGTCCCTGCCTAGGCTTGTATTGCTTTTGGATATCCAGAATTAAACCTTGCTTTTGCATTCCGGCATGCTCGTCTTTGGTGGTCTCTCTGGGGGTCACGATCTGGGCACAACACTGTATGTCAAATGTGTTGCTCTGATTGGTTAATAAATAAAACACTGATTGGCCAGTAGCCAGGCAGGAAGAAGTATAGGTGGGACAAGGAGGAGAGAATCCTGGGGAGTGGAAGGCTGAGTCAGAGACACTGCCAGCCGCTGCCATGGCAAGCAGCATGTGAAGATGCTGGTAAGCCACGAGCCACGTGGCAAGGTATAGATTTACAGAAATGGATTAATTTAAGATACAAGAACAGTTAGCAAGAAGCCTGCCACGGCCATACAGTTCGTAAGCAATATAAGTCTCTGTGTTTACTTGGTTGGTTCTGAGCAGCTGTGGGACTGGCAGGTGACAGAGATTTGTCCTGACTGTGTGCCAGGCAGGAAAACTCTAGCTACAAAAGACTCATTTTAGAATTTTCAGGATAGCTGAAACTCTGAGCTCTTTCTGCCTGCCAGTGCAGAGCAGTAGCATCCGAATTACAAAGAGTCGGCAGGTAGGTCTCACTGCTACTGGCTGAATAGCAAACAAGCCCAGAGCTTAAAGTTTTGCTGTCTGTTTGCTTAATTTTGGTTTAAATGTTTTTTATTTTTTCCTCAGAGTGGGAATAATTCAATATTTAGAATCACTTCGTAGGAAATGTTTTTCTGTTTTTCCCTTATGGTGGGAATAACTCATTATTAGATAGTCCCTTCATGGGAGTAGGAAGTTTAAAGGTGAGTTTGTGTGTCGGGGGGTGTCCACCAGCAGCAGTGGACAAAGGCATGTGCAAGACAGCCCAGAGTAGTGGGCAGACAGGTATGCACTGGTGGGAGGTGGAGCTGTGAAGGAGTGCTGCCTGGGCAGGTGCCAGCAATAGAGCCCAAACACTGGGCGGAGCCAAAGCCAAAGCTGCAGCTTCAGCCTACGCCAAGTGAGCAGAGGCCCGGGGAGGGACAGGCGCTAAAAGTTTTAATGGGCCCAACTTCTGGTGAAAAATGGTTTTGGTCAGGACATGGAATGCTAAGTCAAGGCTGTGTGAATAAAGGATGTTCTGGTCTTTTGATTGTCTTAATAAGTGTTTAGATGAGTGTTTGATTCTCATGGTAGATAAACTAAGGAACAGAATTCATAATTTTGAACTATGTATTAGGTATGCTCTTATCTGTTGATCATTTGGAAATTTGGCTCTGCTATTTAAGTTTCTTTCTAGAAATTCTTGGTTTAATTCTATATTAATGTAACACCTGAAATGGATTGGGTTGTTAGCTTATTAAATAATATGTTGCTAAGATAAACCCATAAAAATAATCTCTTACTGATAAAGAGGTTATAAAATTATTTTTCCAGTAAATAAAATACAGGTAAATTGTTTGGTCCACATTGTTAATAATTGGCTATTTGTGTTAATGTGTTACTTGGGATCTATAAAAAAAAAGATCCTCTTTTTAAGATTTTATAAAAATACTCGAGTATTACCTAAAGTTATTTCTTCAAATTCTATAGAGATTGTATTTAATGCTTTTTGTGAAACCTCAGTAACCCCCCCCCCTCCACTCTATCCCCTACAGACAAATAGAAGCTTAAACCAGGATTCCTAAGTGTAGATAAGAACTTAGACCCCTTTGGAGTTCCCAGGTGGCAATATCACCTACAGGGACTTAAAAAACAACAACAACAACACAGAGTCAGGATATTCGACCATCTGGCAGAAGCTAATTGGTCATAAAACATCCCAAACTTCCTGAACTCCAAAACTCCTAAACACGGTTGCTGAACAAACGGGAGATAAAGATAACATAAAAGACTAAAAAAGAAAACTGATACGAACCAAGGAGAGGGAGGCAGGTTGTGGGAAATGAATTATGTGGTCTGTGCCTTTAAGAACTAGCCTCACAATGAAAGGGCAAGCTCCTCCTGGCCTCACTGCTGTGAGTGAGTGCTTTGGATAGAGCTTCCCTGCCTGTGGCTTGTAAATAGAATAAACCTTGCTTTTGCATTCTGTACCTAAATTCTCCAGTGGCCTCTTTGGGGACATGATCTGGCCACGACACTTTTATTATTGGCATATATAAAAAGGACCATTGAAATAGAAGCTGGTGATAGAATTGCTCAATTATTATTGCTTTCATATTTTAAATGCAAAATGGCGCCTATATGTAGAACTGGAGGCATTGAAAGTACAGGAGAAAAGGTGTTTTGACAAACAGTTATCAATGATAAGCAGCGTAAATGAAAACAAAATTATATGGGATTGAGATTGAAAGATTATTGGATTCTGGTACTGGATATATCTATAATTTCACAAGAATCCTGAGATCTCAATTGGCCCCTTAAAAATTCCACCTCTTACCTACAAGGTATCGACACAGCTCAGACGCCATTACAGAACAGGCTACTTTTAAATTGGAAGGATGAGGAAGGTCATGCAGGAACTTTTCAACCCTTTGTGCTACCTGACATTCCAGTGAACTTGTGGGCACAGGATGTGTTAGACAGTATGGGAGCAGTGCTTACTACACAGCCTATACAACAGATGCTGAAGAGTCAGGGCTACTGCCCAGGCAGAGGCTTAGGGAAAATGTTGCAAGGAGACCCACTCCCTGTGGCAGACAAAAGCTGTGTCAATAGATGTCCTGGGGATACTAGAAGATTAGGGTCTTTTCCATAGGGGTCACTGCACAGCAGCCTTCAATTATACAACCAATAAAAATCACTTGGAAAAGTGATGACCCTGTATGGGTGGAACAGTGGCTCCTTACTAAAGAAAAATTGGAGGCTGCGAACGTTTTATTTAAGGAACAGTTAGATGCTGGACATATCATTCCTTCCACTTCACCTTGGAACTCATCTATATTTGTTATTAAAAAGAAGTCAGGAAAATGGAGGGTATTACAGGATCTTAGAGCTGTAAATAAAACCATGCTTCTCATGGGAGCAACACAGCCTCACTTGCCTGCCCCTGTGGCAATTCCTAAACATGGGCATTTAATTGTGGTTGACTTGAGGGATTGTTTCTTCACCATTCCTTTGCATCCCAAGGACATTCTTGCTTTGCTTTTAGTGTCCCATCAGAAAATCTCAAAGAACCTTTTCAAAGATATCAGTGGGTGATATTGCCTCAAGGAATGGCCAATAGCCCTACTATATGTCAAATTTATGTGTCTTTGGCCATAGCTCCAGTTCGAAAAGCTTTTCCAGATGTTTATATAATTGGCTGCTAAAGATAAAATACTTGTTTTTGATGCCTTTTCTAAATTACAAGAGGTTCTTAGCCTGGCTAATTTACAGATAGCCCCAGAAAAGCTACAGGTATCCTTTCCCTATCATTATTTAGGTCATGAATATTTTGGTTTTTCTCATTCACCTACTGGAGTGTTTTGGCAAACAGGTCCTATTTTATGGGTACGTTCCCCAGCTTCTCCAGTAAAAACCATTACTCCTTATCCACAGGCTGTTGCTCAGATTATATTTAAGGGAATCAAGATCAGTGTTCAAACTTTTGATAAGGAGCCAGATATTGTGGTGACCCCACACACCCAGTCTCAAATAGCATGGTTGCAAGCTAATGATAATGATTGGGCCATATTGGCATGATCCATGCAGGGTCAGTTTGATACTCCCTACCCCTCCAATGATGTGTGTCAATTTTTTAAATTGCATCCTGTTATATTTCCCAAGATAGTACAGATGACTCCTATTCCTCAGGCCCCTGTGGTATTTACTGATGGCACTTCACATGGTTTTGCTGTGGTGGTTTCTGGTAACATAGTAAAGAAAATGAAAGTCTAGGGCACTTCTGCCCAGATGGCAGAGGTACAGGCACTGTTGCTTGCTTTACAGATGTTTTCTGATGAGAGTGTAAATATTTATACTGATAGCCAATATGTGGCGCATGCCATTATGCCTTTGGAGACAACAGCCTACATATCATCTATTTCTCCCATTCATGAATATTCATTGCAAATGCAAGGACTCATATGGTCCCACTCACATAACCTTTATGTGGCTATATTAGAGCTCATACCCAATTGCCAGGACCTCTAAGCGAAGGTAGTCAGAGGGCTGATGCCATTACTCGTATGGCTGTCACATTAATTTGTTCTGCCTTTGAAAAGGCTACTCATTTGCACCAACGTTATCATCTTAATGCTACATCTCTTCTACATCACACAGGCATAACCCAGGAACAAGCCATCCAGATAATTAAATCATGTCCTATTTGTGTTGAATTTTTAACTGTTCCTCATTTGGAAGTTAATCCCTGAGGGCTTTTACCTAACCATGTGTGGCAGATAGACGTCACACACGTGCCTTCCTTTAGAAAATTACAATATGTCCATGTGTCTATTGATACATATTCTCTGATTTTTGCTTCTGCCCATTCAAGAGAAAAGGTTAAGGATGTAAAGAATCATTGTCTTCATGCTTTTGCTTATATGGGAGTGCCAAAATGCATAAAGACTGATAATAGTCCTGCCTACAGCAGTATGGGATTTTCCTAATTCTGCCAAGATTTTTTTTTATTGTTAATAAGACTGGTATTCCTTATAATCCTCCAAGACAGGCTATAGTAGAACACTGCCATTATACCTTAAAAACATATTTTGCTAAAGTAAACGGGGGGGGGGGGGAGGAGCTAGGGGCTCATCTCTCCTCTCCACATTCTATTCTTTCCCTTGTTTTATATATTTTAAATTTTTTATCAGTGGATTCTGCTGGAGTATCCGCTGCAGATCAGCACTGGAGGGCTCCTGTTGCAAATCATCCTCTGGTGCGATGGAAGGGTCTTTCTACTGGCACTTGGCGGAGACCTGACCTGGTGTTGGTGTGGGCCCGGGGATCTGTTTGTGTCTTTCCACAGGAAAATGAGGTGCCTCTTTGGGTTCCTGAGTGCTGTGTGTGCCCTGTGGCTGCTACTGAATCCCAACATGGCAGAGACCTATGGGGCCTTTGTGAAAAACTCTCCCCTTCTGATGCCAGGTTCTGGTCGTACCATATTGCTCTTTATATTGTTGTATGTGTTTTTGCACTGGTGTCTACCCATTTCTTCCTCCAATAGGTACAAAAGGTGTCTGTGTCTGAGGGAGCTGCTCTTGGTCCAATCTACGCTTGATGTGTCTGTGTCTCAGAGAGCCCCTGAGGTAGCAGGGGGATGGGTGGGTTTGGGGTAGAGAGTGGGACCTGTAAATTGCAGGGTCTGATGGGCGTGTTGGTGGGGTCTTCCCTGCTGGTCTGAAACTAATCATCGATGGATGGGGATGGAAGGGGTCCTAGGTTGTGCCTCAGGGCCTTGGTCCTAGAGGCAGGACTCTCTGCATGGGAGAAGAGTCACTCGCCTCTTGGTCCAATCAGAGCTGTTGCATTCTACGTCTCAGGGAGCCACTGAGGTCACTGGGGGATGAATGGGTTTGGGATGGGGAGTGGGTCTTGTAGATTACAGGGTCTGATGGGGGGTGTTGGTGGGGAGGCCTGCCTTCAGGAGTCTTCCCTGCTGGCCTGCAACTGGTGTTTTGCCATGAGTCAAAAAATGTAATTCCTAAACAAAATTTAATCTCTTTAATGAATAAGTGTTACTCTAAAGCTAGAATTCAAGGTATTGTTAATGTAAAAATAAAATAAAATTATTCATATTTTTCATTGTAACTTTTAAATAACTGTATTGCCTTTTATCTTTCAGGATCTGGCCTTTTGTAAGCAACATTTTCCTTTCTGCCTTTATGTTTCAATAAGTTCACTTTTTTATTTCATGTATGTGACTAGAAAAAATTAGTCTTTTCTGCCTGGACTAGTAAATGAGCATACTATCCTATAAGGTTAGTTGTGTTGTCACAAGTGACAAGACTCTATTGAATAGCTTTACTACATTTTTTTTGCCTCTTCTATTTCCTATGAGAGGACTCTGTAGCAAGAATCTTAAAAGGTCTTATTAATAAAAACAAACCTAAAGCCAGGTATTGGGATGAATGCTGAAAGATCAGAGAAACAGAACCAGCCACAGCTACCTCATCTTGCCAATTCCTCAGCTGATCCTGTTTCCTCAGACTGGAAGCCTCTGAGTCCTCATCCAGAATGAATCTCAGCTGAACTGCTGCTAAAAGCCTAAAAGCTTAACCAGGCTCTAGTTCCTGGTTTTCATGCCTTTTATACCTTTCTGCTTCCTGCCATCACTTCCTGGGATTAAAGGCATGTATCACCATGCCTGGTTATTTCCAGTGTGACATTGAACTCACAGAGATCCAGATGGATCTCTGCCTCTGGAACACTAGGATTAAAGGAGTGTGTGCTACCATTGCCTAAAGTGTATGTTTAATATAGTGGTGTTCTGTTCTCTGACCCCCAGATAAATTTATTAGGGTGCACTAATATCACAATATCACCACAGAACTCAGGGACTAAGACATCTCCGTTATGATAGTCAGATGGTAAATGAAACTTCATTGTGTGTTCTCACTCTGCTCACAAGATTATTGTGTTTTCTGTGTGAATTTTAGCATTTTTTTTTTTTTTTTTTTTTTTTTTTGGTTTTTCGAGACAGGGTTTCTCTGTGTAACTTTGCGCCTTTCCTGGAGCTAACTTGGTAGCCCAGGCTGGCCTCGAACTCACAGAGATCCACCTGGCTCTGCCTCCCAAGTGCTGGGATTAAAGGCGTGCGCCACCACTGCCCGGCCTAATTTTAGCATTTTCTTAAAAAAAGTTTTATTCATGATAGTTATTAATTGAATGTTTCTGTTGGGAAAGGAATCCAGGGCCCTTCTGTTCTGCCACCTTGCTGACATAACCCTATTTTTTTTTCTGTCTTGATTTCTCTGGAAGCCAGAATTGCCCAACTGTACATGTTCTGTGCTTCGGGATAAACAATCTAAGCATCCTCCTGTGTGAGGGCTAGTCTAGAAAATAGACTCCCCAGAGAACTTATATCCATTACAAAATTATCTCTGTGGAATATTCCAGTGTAACTGCCTTTCCTGGAAAGAGCAGAATCTTAATAAAGATGGAGATCAGCTAAGAGATAAAGGAGACAGGGCCCCATCCTGTTGCCAAGCCTGGTGAGTCTTCTTTGTTTTCCACTTCACACTCACAGGTGGGGTTTACAGATGGATGTGCATGCACACACACACACACACACACACACACACACACACACACACACACAGAGAGAGAGAGAGAGAGAGAGAGAGAGAGAGAGAGAGAGAGAGAGAGAGAGAGAGCAAGAAAAAAAAGTTACAGGGTAGTGTCATGTACTTGAAAGGGCATTTGTATTTCCACATAAATCCTTTCTATGCACATTTGAGAAAAATCAACCTCTTAACATCTAAAAAATGATGAAAAATATTTTTTCAGATGTCTTAAAATAATTGCTTCAGGCCAGTTACAGCCATTCTTCCCTGCTGCTATTTCAGTTTTATACAGGACAAGGAGACAAAAATGATAATGTAGTTGTGCAAATTTCATGACTGACAGTTCATGGTTCTTTAGGCCTGTCAGGAAACAGGATTTCAACACTTTAGTCTCATACAGATCTTATGCTGTAGTTAGCCAAGAAACAGTAACAGTTTAAAATAATCCCATTAGTGTAGAGATATGTGCATGTTCTTAAACACATTGGGGAATAATATCAACTGTACTTTTTGAAAGATATATAAGGACAAAGAAGGACACTGTTGCTCAGATTTCTGACCTGGTTAGGTCACTGAACTAGATATTTGAGATAGCTGTTCAATCTCACTATTCTGTGTATGTCTTAAAATTATGTATATTCAGTAATTTGTCTACTTAATCAACTTCTCAGATACCATCATACCATAGACTATCCATTTTTGCATTGAGATGTAATTTTCTTCATTCTCATATTTTTCTTTAAAGTATCAATATTCCAATGATTTTTATGATCTAAATTTTTATGTATCCTTTACAATTAAATTTAAATTTATATAAATCATGGGCACTACACAGATTAGAAAAAGCTATTTTCCTATCTACTGAGATTCTATTACAATGGGTACACTGGGAAAAGAGAAAAACAGCGTTCAAAGACTATTAGCTGTCTTGTTTTATCACAAGGGTGATTTAGAAGCACAGAAAATTTTATTTTATAAAATAACACACCATTGTTTTATAAAAAAAAAAATTATAAAAAAGTAAATTTCCACTTCAGAGGTAGAATCCTGCTTTTGCTCCTATGTAACACCTTTTAAAAGGTGTCCTTTATCCCATCATAAGGACAGCCTTATGGGGAAAAATACACTCTTCTGGTGGAAATTTCAGCATCTTCCATACAACAAATATCCCTTGTCCCTGACTTTCCTTCTATTGAAATGTTCGCTTTGCAGGTGAGGGGTCCCCCATTTCCTCACCCATATTATACTGAGTTATCCTCCCACCCACCCAGTTTGCTTATTGCTCCCATCAGTGTCTTCTTGATAAAACCCCTGTTCTTATTCTGATACAGAGGTCTTGATTAGAATTGTTTTGTTCCTCTGCAATCTTGAAGGATACACGTGAACAAGGGTTACTTTTTACTGTGAAACCATCAGCATAATAAATGATTGAATGCTTTAAAAACATTCCCTATAATGTCTTAAGTAATGCGCATGAAAATAGAAAACAACAGGTAGTCTTGGGTAACTGGAAAGGTACATGGCTACTAATTATACAGAATATTTTTTTCTTTGTATCTAGTCTTTGAAATTTGTTTGGCATAATTTGGACAACTCAAAATCTTAGTTGTCTTGAATTTAGAGAAAATATACTGATATCTAGTATTTGAATAGTCATGAGTTTAAAATATGTATATGAATATACACATTTCTGGGGAGCTTTGTAATATTATACAATCAAGGCAGAGATTATCATTTCCTTTTTATTCTCTATTTTAATTAACTACTTTCATTTCAATTTCCCCTAGATGAAAACTATAGACACACTGAGCATTTGAAGAATCTGAAATAATCAAAGTTCATTTCCTTTGTAAAAGGTAAGAATGTGTATGTTGTCTGTAAATGTTTATAAGGATTATGTTATTTGTACATGTTTTGATATAACATTTCACATGGTAGACTGTAGTACCTCAGTAGGGGTGGTTGATGTTACTTTGACTATATTACACCATAATTTTGAAATTATAATAAACATGTACTGACAAAGAGTCAATTCTAAGCTTTTAAATAATTTTTAAGAGTTGAGACTACATTTCAAAAAATATATTGACAACACAATATCTTTTTTAGCAGCTTGAGAAAATGATGCTTAGTAGAGAACCTTTCTTGTCAAAGTGAAAAAAATTCTGTTGGCCATGATGATAGAGAATATATAGTGGATGTTTGCTAAACCAAACCTTTACCACAACATCAATGACAATCTTATCTACTACTCTTATCTCAATTCATGGCATGATTCTGTCAGCCATCAAAAATTTACTCTTAGCTACACAACTGTCACATATATGCAGAAGGTCTAGGTCAGTCCCATGCAGGCTCCCTGGTTGTTGATTCAGTCTCTGGGAGCTCCTGGGAGCCCAGGTTAGTTGATTCTGTGGTTTTCTTGTCTTCTTATGAGACTCTGTCTCTTACTCATTTGCTGGCATTTGAGACCCTATTCCTCATACTGGGTCACCTTGACAAGCCTTAATACAAGGTGAGGTGCTTAGTCTAACTGCAAATTGATATACCATATTTCATCCATATCCATGGGAGGCCTTCCTTTTTCTGAATAGAAACAGAGGAGGAGTGAATGGGGGGGCAGACTGGAGTTGGGGGAAGGACTGGGAAGAAAGGAGGGAAGAGAGATTTTGGTCAGAATGTAAAATTAATTAATTAGTTAATTATATAATTAATTAAAAGATTTACTCTTAGATATTTTGAATTGTGTATTTATACTGAAGCACAGAACACACACAATCAGTACAATGTTTTTACATTAGGTATCTATCTCCACAGATTTTGACCTGCAATCTTGAAGACTGATGAATGTTTATTCCTTGGGACCATGGACTTAGATGGTATCTAGAAGGATGCTTCTTCCCAACGACACCCAGTTTCACCCTTCCTTCTTCCTATTGCTGGGGATCCCAGGACTAGAGTCTTTCCACATCTGGATTGGCTTCCCTTTCTGTGCTGTGTACCTGATTGCTCTCCTTGGGAACTTTACTATCTTGTTGGTGATTAAGACTGAGAGCAGCCTCCACCAGCCCATGTTCTACTTTCTGGCCATGCTAGCTACAATTGACTTGGGCCTCTCAACAGCGACTATACCTAAGATGCTTGGGATCTTCTGGTTCAGCTTCAGGGTAATACTCTTTGGTGCCTGTCTCACTCAGATGTTTTTTATCCACAACTTCACAGGCATGGAGTCAGCAGTCCTCTTGGCGATGGCTTATGACCGCTATGTGGCCATCTGCAACCCACTTCGGTATAGCACCATCCTCACCAACAAGGTTGTTTCCATGATTGGTCTGGGGGTGCTTGTGAGATCATTTCTTTCTGTTATTCCATTTGTATTTCTCATACTACGGTTGCCCTTCTGTGGAAATCATGTCATTCCCCACACCTACTGTGAACACATGGGTCTTGCTCGCCTGGCTTGTGCCAGTATCAAGGTCAATATAATCTATGGTCTAGGTGCTATTTCAATCCTGGTTTTTGACATTATAGCCATTGCTCTTTCTTATGTACACATACTCCGTGCTGTTTTCCGTCTCCCTTCTCGGGAAGCCCGAATCAAGTCCCTTAGCACTTGTGGTTCTCATGTCTGTGTCATTCTTGCCTTCTACACACCAGCTCTCTTTTCTTTCATGACACACCGCTTTGGTAGAAATGTACCTCGCTATATACATATACTTCTGGCCAACCTTTATGTTGTAGTGCCGCCAATGCTCAATCCTGTCATATATGGGGTGAGAACCAAGCAAATCTATGACCGTGTGAAGAAAATGTTACTGCAAAAATAAAAAATTAAAGTGTGTGTGTTAGTAGTATACTGTATATAGATACACTTTAAATATATATTTAAATATATATATGAAGTGCTTCAGCAGAGGGACGACTTGTTATATTTTGTAAATGTAAATATTTTTGATGAAAATTTTTATTGTCTTGTATGAATTTGAGTTTAGAATGTGATGCATCAATTCATATGGTAAATGTCAACTCACACAAAGTTGGTTTCCATGGACCAATCCAATTATTTAAATATAATTAAAGGAATTGTTCATAGCCTGCAGAGGTTGCTCACATTTTCCACCCATCCATTTGTTCTTAGCTTTTTTTTAAACAAATTTGTAATTATTTTGTCCTTTGTCCCAACATTGTTCACATGATGTTAATAGTTAAACAATGATTATCATGTTCTTTCTTTAATAAATGTTTTAATTTTTCTCAATAATATATTTTACAAATGCAGTCCTGGTTACTTTCTAATAGATTAAGTATGAGGGATTTAAACAACAGATTTATTTATTTTATCATTTATGTGCATAGATGTTTTGTCAGTGTGTTTGTCTGTGAACCACATGCATGCAGTATCCATGAAGGGCAGAAGAGGGCAATAGAGCCTCAGGAAATGGGGTTGCAGAAGGTTGTTAAACACCAAGTAGGTGCTGGGAACCTTGAGAATCTTACCTGATCCCCTGCAAGATCAGCAAGTACTTCTTAACCTGTGAGTCATCTCTCTAACCCAAGCATGAGGAATTTATTTCCACAGTGTTTTCCCTAGTGAGTGTCCTGCTTTAATACAACTTGGTCTTGGCAGTTGCCACTTGTGTTAACAATTTTCTTTGTTTTGTGTCTACACTTGAGAGCTTTGCTGCTATGAATATTTCCTGAAGTTGTAATGTGAATGAAGAACACTAAATTTTATTTATAATGCACATAAGCAAATACACATTTAATTCAGAGGCCAAGGTTAAATTAATTCAGATTTTATGAAAATATCGTAGCAGCTTTGAAGATCTTATTCAAGGAAAATTGAAAAGAATGCTCATTTTTTTTCTCCAGGTCTATCATTGATTAACCTGCACTTTGCATCTCTCTGTCTTTTTGTCTCTGTCTCTCCTCTCTATTTCTATAGCTCTATCTTTATCTCTACCCCTCTATCAACTTAGCAACACCTTTTGGTTTTCAAAATATAATATTTAAATTGTAAATAATTATGTACCTAACACCTATTCCTTTTTATGCAGTAAGTATACAGACATTTCCATGATTTTTTTCTTCTGAAACCACATTCCTCTCATTTTAATTATATCTTCCTCTACTTACCTTTTCATATTGTAATTATTTGTATATTATATGATGACCCTATCTCTGAAAACTTTTCTTTCACTAGCTACTTTCAACCATCTCTATCATATGATATTACTTCATAAACATCTTTTAGATGTTTTCTGTATGTCTCTATTGCTACTGAGTTCTAGCAATTGTCATATGCTATTTTGTCATTTGCTTCATTTTCCATGTCCTATAGTTCTTTCAACTTCAATTTACTCAGTATCTTTAACATTCTTCTTATTTTGAAGATATAAACTGACTCCTTTAAAAATTCCTCTATAATACCAATATACCTACATTACAAGGTATTTCTTTATTTCAGTTTCCCATTCATGCTATTTATTTTTTGTCACTGGCATTTTAAAATTTTCCCTTAAAACATTTTTTTTTCTAAAAAGGTCAGTTTATAACAAAATGAATTCTCATATATCAGTATACCATAAATATTAAGAGTTATAGTCAGAAAAAAATGTAGGCTGCTAATTTGTGAGCAAATGGTTTACTTATATGCTGTGTAACTGAGTTTGACACTGAGCATCCCATCTTTCTGCCTCATCCTTCTTGTGCTGGCATTATACTAGTGCCAGGCTCTGTTTATGTGTGATAGAGACTGAACCCAGATCTTCATCAATGCCAGAAAATCTACGAAATAAGCTACATCCCCAGCCCCAAATGAGTAGATTCTAAAAGCATTTAGCATGTAAATGAATTGAGTCGGGGCATGTTTTTCTAACCTAATTACTTTATTGATGCAAAATAAATGTAAATTGGTAGGTTATTTGTGACAAGTAATTTTAATAATATATAATAATTATCTTAAAGACATTTACAACCATTATTCCAGCTAACATTGCTCAGGTAGCAAATAAAAGTAATAAGGTTTACATTTATTTGAACTATAAAAAAATATTATTCACACAACAATAAATCAATTGCAAGGCAGGTTTCAAAGTTGGTTATTTTAGTGGCCCATAATATAGTTAAGGCTTTAGTTTCCCTACAGTATTCCCCCCACTATTCTGCCAGAAGCTGAGGAAAGAACACAGGGCCTTGAATTTGCTGGGCTTCCTAGGCAAGTGTTCTCACAGAGCTAAATTCCATATGCATCCCTCTCAGTGGGTCACAAACAAAATATATAGGCACAAATGTGAGAAAGAGAGTTGTAGGAAAGAGGGTGTAGACAAGGGAAGGAAGGAACTAAAAGAGGGTGGTGTGAGAACAATCAGTGTGTATGTGTGTATGAGACTGCCAAAGTGTGAATTTAATTCAAGTAACAACAAACAAAAACAATGGTAGCTGAAGTTTTTCTGGTCTCTGCTCCTGCAACCCCCAAGGTCCTTCAACTGCTCAGACCCAAATGAACACACAGAGGCTTATATTAATTACTAACTGTATGGCCTAATGGCTCAGGCTTCTCGCTAGCTAGCTCTTATATCTTAAGTTAATGCATATCTATAAATCTATACTTTGCCACATGGGTCATGGCTTACTGGTACCTTTATACCTAGTTTCCTCTGGTGGCGGCTAGCAGCATCTCCTCTGCACTCTTTTTCTTTCTTCCTCTCTTTCTCTTTAGAATGTCCCGCCTAACCTTATTCTGAGACCTCACCATTGGCCAAACAGCTTTATTTATCAACCAATCAGAGTAACACATATTCACAGCATATAGAACGGCATCACCCATCAACCAATCAAAAGCAAAAACCAAAGAAAATAAACTCTTCACATACTTAAAGTTCTCGTCATCTTTCACTTGCTTAGTTAGAGTTACCCCAAGGTATTTTATATTATTTGCGGCTATTGTAAAGGATGATGTTTCTCTAATTTCTTTCTCAGCCCATTTAACATTTGTATATAGGAGAGCTACTGATTTTTTTTTTAGTTAATCTTGTATCCTGCAACATTACTGAATATGTTTATCAGCTGTAGGAGATCCCTGATAGAATTTTTGGGGTCACTTATGTGGGCTATCATATCATCTGCAAATAGTAAAACTTTGATTTCTTCCTTTCCAATTTGTATCCCCTTGATCTCCATTTGTTGTCTTATTACTCTAACTAGAACTTCAAGTACTATATTGAATAAATATGGGGAGAGTTGGCAGCCTTGTCTTTTTCCTGATTTTAGAGGAATTGCTTTGAGTTTCTCTCCATTTAATTTGATACTGGCTGTCGGTTTGCTGTAAATTGCCTAGAAAAGATCATCCTGAGTGAAGTAACCCAGACTCAGAAGGACAAACATGGCATGTCCTTACTCATAAGTGAATACTAGATGTAAAGCAAAGAATAACCAGACTACAACCCACAGCTCCAGAGAAGCTAGCTAACAAGGAGGTCCCAAAGAGGGATGAATGGATTATCCTGGGAAGGGGAAATAGATGAAATCTCCATTAGCAAACTGGGGATAAAGGGTAGGCAATGAAGGGTAGGGGATGGGGGATAAGAACATAAGGGAACAGGATGGTCAAGCTGGAACAAGGATGGAGTGGGAGAGCAATGAAAAAGATATCATGATAAAGGGAGACATCATGGGGATAGGGAGAAACTGGGTGCTAGGGAAGTTCTAAGGGATCCCCAAGGATGACCCCAGCTTAGACAACTAGTAGTAGTAGTAGTAGTGGGGAGGGTGCCTGAACTGGCTTACCCCAGTAATCATATTGGTGAATTCCCTAACTGTCATCATAGAGCCTTTCTCCAGTAACTGAAGGAAGCAGATGCAGAGCTCTAGAGCCAAACACTAGTCCAAGTTCCAGGAATCCAGTTGAAGAGAGGGAAGAGGAATTCTATGAGCAGAGGCATCAAGATCATGATGGGGAAACCTACAGAGACAATCAAACCAAACTAGTGGGAACTCATGAAATTTAGATCAAGAGCTGTGAAGCCTGCATGGGACTGGACTAGGCCCTCTGCATATCGAGACAGTTGTGTAGCATGATCTGCTTAAGGGGCCCCCTGGCAGTAGGATCAGAATCCATCCTTGATGCATGAGCAGGCCTTTTAGAGCCTACTTCTATGATGGGACACCTTGTGTAACCTTGAGGCAAGGAGAAGGCCTTGGAGCTGCCCCTACCAAATGAACCTCCCCATGGGAGGCCTTACCTTCTTGTAGGAGGTAATTGGGGGTGGGTTGGGAGGGGGAGGCTGGAGGGGCGGGAGGAGGGAAGAGGGGAATTTTTGGTATGTAAAATGAATAAATTGTTTTTCTTTAAAACACACATACACACAAAGAAAATAAACTCAGGGAACCCAGCAAAAGAGGTAGACAGATTGTAAGGGCTACTGGAGATGAAAGACACTAGGAAAACAAGGCCATCTAAATCAACTATACAAAATCATACAAAGTCACAGAGACTGAAGCAGCAAGCACAGGGACTACATGGGTCTGTATCAGGGCCTCTGTGTATATAGCTTTAAGTTTAGTGTTTTTTATGGCACCTCTGAGTGTGTGAACAAGTGGGTCTCTGATTCATGTGCCGTCTCTTGGGGGCTCCTTTCCTTCTGTTGAGTTGCCTTGTCCAATTTTGATGTGATGTTTCTGTTTTATCTTATATTTTATTTTGTAATTTTGTTATTATATCTTAGAAGCCTGTTATTTTCTAATGTAAGAAAGAGAGGGAATGGATCTGGATGGGAGGGGAAGTGGGGAGGAGCTGGGAGGAGTAGAAGGAGGGGCAACTGTAGTCGGGCTCTACTGTATGAGAAATGATTATATTTTTAATAAAACAGAAAAAATTAATGATATTAACACAGGCTTCCTACACTTCTCCTTTTTCTTTCCTTTCTTTCTCTCTCTCTGTAAACATATTTGATATATTTTTTGTACAATTAATAATTTCCCCTTCTTTCCTTCAATCCTTTCCTTTAGACAAGGCTTCACTATGTAGCTAAAACTAGTCTTAAACTCATGAACTTCTTGCTTCAATCTCTTGAGTGCTGCGATTATAGCATGTATCACCAGACTACTATGGACTTATTATTCATGAGGTTGAGACACATTATTTGATTTGTTACACTGTAAGTCTTGAACAATGCTACACCTTTCCTTTCTTTATAGTTGTACTTTGCTATTTTAATTTGTATTATCTTACGTTTACATCAGTAAGTTTAGTCCTGCTGGAGAAGAAATGAGGCCTTATGTGATTTGGAATCCAGGATGTCTTTGTGAATGTTGGTGACTGTTAAGACATAGATGTGGGAAGTGAGACAAGCATGTGAGTTGTTAATGATTAATGACATTATTATTTCTCAGAAATTGAGAATTAAAGCTTTCCCAGGAAGGCTGTTCTCCTCACATAGATTCTCCATGTGGCAGTTCATTGTACCTCTCAATTCCAAGCTTTAATGGTTTTTGGGGAGAAGTAGATAAGGAGACTTTCTACTCAGCACCAGTCTACCTGTCCCTGATGAAGAAAATGCAGTCTTTCCCAAGAGGCACTGAGGTGTTAATCCTGAGAGATGAAATAGATTTGAACTGACTTTAACTTTAGACAGCCCCCCAGGGACTCTATATAGTGATATTATAAAGATCTCCTCCTTTTAGTAGATACACAAAAGGTCTCTAGACCCACCCCAGCTGGAGGTGAGCTTCCCATGAAACATGCCATAGACAGGATGGTGATTAGACTCCTGTTTAGCTGAATTTAGTAAGCTGACAGTCTCTGTTTCATGTTACAGAGAGATCCTGCTTCCTATCTTTACTGGAACAGTTTGTGGCACTTGTATTTTCAAAATTGCCATCTGCAGAGGGAATTTAATGAATGATATAAATGATGGTATCCAATCTTAGAGATATATGGCAATATCCACTCCTAGAGATGATTGTTTATTAGCTTATGGATTTCCCCCTCAAGAATAGAAACAATTATCAGGCTTTCAGAAAACCAGTGTCAAATGCAGACTTATGAATCTGATTACATTAGAGGACTGGGAGAGGAGATGCAGAGATTCCAGAAAAATGTTCCATGAAGAATTTACCAGAAGGAAAATTTTAAAAAATAGTAACAAATTATTCTCAAGAACGAACTTTGCTCTCCTTTCTATAGATACCTTCAGAGCTACTTTTTCTCTCCCTCTCTCCCTCAGTCTCATCTCTTTTCTTTTAAACCTTTACTTTCTGCTTTATTTGTACATTCCTCTATCTCATCTACTGTGCAATTTTAGTCCTATATAGCTCTTCTTTCTGAAAGATAGAGGAAGTGGGAGATAGGGATTCAAGGAGGGAGAAAGATGAATGGGGGAAGAAGAGGAAGAGGAAGAAAGAGGGGAGGAAGGAATATAGCTGAGGTGTTACCAAGCACAGCAGGGGTTTCTTCAGCCAGGTGTTGACCAGCTTTACTTCTCTGTGCCTGCTTCCTCCTGCTGTCTCCAAGTGGGCAAACCCTTCTCCCCACATGCCGTGAAGAAACTGGTCTGTTTCTTGGAATTTCACAAAATACTGAGTTTGAGGCCCTTCTTAGACCGATTGCAACCAGGCTGTATGTTTACTCCCATAGATGAGATGATTCTGAGCTGCCATGGTTCACAGGTTTGTGGCACTACTTCAGGCTCAACTCTTTGTGGGCATATGTGAGTAATACTGGGAGGATGAATTAGTGAAACAGGAGTCTTCATTAGGAGACTAATTTTCTAAATATGTACCATTGTTGATAATGAACAAACCAGTTTTCATAACTCACTAGATTTTCTGTTATTCCGTGTGTGTAGTCACACCTATATCTTACATATATTGCAGATTCTTTATTCAGTGATTATATCTGACTTTCTGTGATTATTTTGATGTGCGAATCTAAAGCATTTTATCATAGAGAGGGGACTGAGATTACAATATAAACACAAACTTCATATATTTTAAATTAAACTTCAGGTTTTGTGAAATAGTAACTTAATGTCTGAAACTTTGGGGAAAAACATGTTATAAATGATGTCTTTTCCATTTGAGAAGTCTCAGTTCAGGCATATACTGGATTTTGGACTCACATTTTGACACACATAACATCAGAATGAAACAAAAGCAAAGAGAACAGTGAGAGGGTTGGGGTGAGAAAAGAGTGTGGAAATGTTGTGGGGCAATATTCTCATCTTACAATATGTACCGGAGTGAAAGTCTTCTCCTGTAATACAGTGCTATGAACAATGAATCTACAAATGGAAATTTTTTAAATAATAAAATAAAAATAATAGTTATATTTCAATTATTAATTGTATTGCCATTGAAAAGTATGTCTATGGTACATAAGAATAGTCAAATTACACTCAGATTAACAAGTAAGCAAACTGAACCAAACCAAAATCATCAAACAACAAACTCTACCATAAAACCCCAATTGCACAAAGGATGCTTATAGGGTGGCCATAGAATTAAAAGTGGGCAACTTTTAACTTTTGGGTCAAAAGCAAACTACAAATTGCACTGTGTAACCTATGCCCAATTCAACAATGTTTTAGCTTTAACATAAAAGATTGCAAAGCAGGTAATTTATAAACACAGTCATCCTCCATCATCTGCAAGAAATCTTTTCCAAGACAGCAGTGGATACCTGAAACAACAAATAGAACCAAATGTTTATTAGTCTTTGTTGTTTCCTATATTTATATATCTTTAATATCATTTAACTTATAGACTAGCAAAATTAATAATTAACAATTAATAAATACAGATGATAACATACTGTAATAAAAGTTATGTGAATTTAGAAAAAAAATGTTCACAGAGATGTTGTAAGCTAAGCATGTCTAAACTCTAGTTTTTCTTCTAGAGTTACTACTTCTCCAACATCAAAGGCAAGATGCTCCACAACAACTTTTCCACTTTCCACCCAGACACCTTTTATCTTGTAGGCATTCCTGGACTTGAGAATTTCCATGGATGGATTTCCATGCCTTTTTGCTGTATCTACTTAATGGCTTTACTGGGGAATACCACAATTCTATTGGTCATCTGGATAGACCGTTCTCTGAGAGATCCTATGTTCTACTTTCTGGCCATCTTATCAGCCATAGATCTAGCACTCTCCACATCCTCAGTACCTCGGATGTTAGGTATCTTCTGGTTTGATGCACATGAAATTGGTTTTGGAAACTGTGTAGCTCAGATGTTTCTGATACACACCTTTACAGGAATGGAGTCTGCAGTCTTGCTGGCTATGGCGTTTGACCGCTATGCTGCCATTTGTGTGCCTCTCCGCTACACAACCATTCTGACACCCCGGGTGCTGGTAGGCATTGGTGTGGGTATTGTAATGCGCCCAGTCCTGCTCATGTTGCCCATTCTATACCTAACCCACCGTCTGCCCTTCTGTGAAGCCCGAGTTATCACCCACTCCTACTGTGAACACATGGGCATTGCTAAGTTGGCCTGTGCTAGCATTAGCATCAATGCCATTTATGGGCTTTTTGTGGCTTCTTTTCTTATTTTGGATGTGGCTTTGGTTGGAATCTCCTATGCATATATTCTCCGTGCTGTTTTTCGCCTCCCTTCTAAAGATGCACGACACAAAGCGTTGGGCACATGTGGCTCCCACGTTGGGGTCATGTGTGTTTTTTACACACCCTCCCTCTTCTCCTTCCTCACTCACCGATTTGGAAAAAAAATCCCTCGCTACGTCCATATTCTTGTTGCCAACCTCTACGTGGTCATCCCGCCAGCCCTCAATCCTGTAATCTATGGTGTGCGAACCAAGCAGATCCGTGAGCGTGTGGTCCACACTTTAACCTCGAAGTAGGAGGAGGTTGCATATGTTTAGTTCTAAAGGATGAAAATATAACCCAAGAGGGCAATTTTAACACTTCTCTGGATTGTCATTTGAAGAGATCCTTATGCAAGAAGATGCTATAGTGACTGAAGGAACAGGCATTGGAGAATGTTTAGGGGTCTTGAATCCTTATGTATTCTCTCTGCATTAGTGTTCAGTGTTAACTTTCTCCTTAGTGGGATCCACTACAGGAGAGAGGGGGGAACCCCACTAGTCTTTAATATGGAAACAATGTTAAGCTGTGACTATTTGAGAATAATATAATATCCTATTTGGAAAAAAAAAATACTTGACTCCAGAATCTTTTGTAGCAGAATCTTAAAATGTCTTATTAATAAAAACAAACCCGGAGCCAGGTATTGGGGTGAATGCTGAAAGATCAGAGAAACAGAACAAGCCACAGCTAACCTCACTTTGCCAACTTCTCAAACTGGAAGCCTCTGAGTCTTCTCCCGAATTGATCTCACCTGAACTGCTGCTAAAAGCCTAAAAGCTTAAAAAGTCTCTAGTTCCTGGTCTTCATGCCTTATATACCTTTCTGCTTCCTATCATAACTTCCTGGGATCAAAGATGTGTGTCTTTCCCAAGCAAGATGTGAGATCTCAAGTGCTGGGATTAAAGGAATCTGTCACCACACTTGGCTCTGTTCTCAGTGTGGCCTTGAACTCACAGAGATCCAGATGGATCTCTGGCCCCTGAATGCTAGGATTAAAGGCCTGTGCTACCACTGCCTAAACCTATGTTTAATATAATGACTGTTCTGTTCTCTGACCCCCAGATAAGTTTATTGGGGTGCACAATATATCAACCACAATCTTTGATTTTCTATGGCAAAATGAATAAATACAAATGAAAATAATAATCTTTCTGTTTTTCTCAAACATATCTTTGATGCATTGAATTGATCTGGAAATACAACTGGGATATTGATTCAAGTTTTACAAATATTACAAATGTAACTGTTTTGCTTTTCATCAACATCAGTAGGCAGCATATGTCCTCACTCATCTGCTACCTCCTTTGTGAGGAAGTATGAAATATACCAGTATTCATACTCAAGTGTGTAGATATTGTTTATAAGAAAATTTTAATGTTCAGAATTTTAAAAGCAGCATCTGAGTCCTGAAACTTTGCAGAAGTAAGTGAATTTAATGTACAAAATAAAATTTCACTTTCACCTACATAATGTAGTTATTGGAAAATTCTTCCAAATATCTTGCATTGTATTAAAAGAGATAATTTCACCAGAAATTCGGAGTTATGGACAATTTTTATTATTATTTCAGATTTTCTGTTGACAGAAGATAATATAGACAGAAAAGAAGAATAAAATATTTTTTTAAAAATTGTTGCTGTTCAGGGGGATAGAACCAATTTTCAGGTGGCAAGTTATCATCAGACAACAAATACCTTTACAATCATATGCCATTACTAAATGGGCTAAGAAAATATTCAGTGCTTACAAATACAGAATATTAATTGTCTTGTGTTTCATGAACACAATGAGTCCATTAAAGTGTCTGGAATTAATTAATGGAGGTTAGAAAAAACATCTAATTATGATTATTCAAAGATTTTATTTCCTATGTTCTTAATGAAATTGACTGAATTAATTTTTTAAAACAAAAGACAGGCGTGTGGTGCATTCCTTTAATCTCAGCACTTGGGAGGCAGAGGCAGATGGATCTTTTTAAGTTCAAGGCCAACCTGGTCTACAAAGCTAGTCTCAGGATAGCCAGGACTACATAGTGAGAACATAGCCAGACATTATGCAGAGAATGAGCAACCTTCAAACATTCAGCCCTAAACAGAATGTCTCCATCAAAACTCTCCTCTCAGAGCTCAAGGAACCCAGAGGCAGAAAGAGTATTAGAGCCAGAAGGGATGAAGCACTCCACAAAACATGATTCTCTGAATCAACAGGTTCAATGAACAGAACACATGAATTCACAGAAACCAAGGCAGCATGCATGGGGCTTGCACTGGTTTGTACCAGATGGGGACCTAGAGCTGAAATGAGAAGTGGGCGCATGCCCCATCCCTAACCCAGAAGCAATCTTCAATTGATGCCACTTGTCAATTGCTGGGCAATAGATGACTAACAGAAAAAACACTCAGTGGTATCTTTGGAGGTCCCTTGTCTCACAATGCCATGTCAGACTCTTTTTTTAATGTTTTATTATTTTTTAATTTTATTTTATTTAGATATTTTTTTCTTCTCTGTTTTTGCCATATAGGTCCTTTGCATATGTATAAAAAAAGCTTCCAATTTATTGTTTTTTTTTATGGCATTCCTCAATGTGTGAACAAGTGGATTTCTGTTTTTAGTACCTTCTCTTGGGCTCTTTTCCTTCTGTTTGTTTTGTTCAATTCTGATTCATTACTTTTTGTTTTATCTTATTTTTTTTTTTTTTTTTTTGTTTTTTTCGAGACAGGGTTTCTCTGCGTAGCTTTGTGCCTTTCCTGGAGCTCACTTGGTAGCCCAGGCTGGCCTCGAACTCACAGAGATCCACCTGGCTCTGCCTCCCGAGTGCTGGGATTAAAGGCATGCGCCACCACTGCCCGGCATCTTATTTTATTATAGTATATTTCCTTAAAAAAACAAAAGCAACAATAAATAAAAAACAACAACAAAAAGAACCCAAATTTGTAAGTGATATTATGAAGAAAACAAAATTGTAAGTTATTAACTAGAAGAAAATATGTGCCATTAATATGTCTGAACATATAGTTGCTTCTTAATACATAAGGTAGATTTTGGACAAGGCAGCAAAAAGACAATAAACTCAGCTAAGAACAGCAAAGGATTTTAAATCTTTTGTAAAGATGATATGCAAATTTCAAACAGTTTGTTATCAGGAAAATTAAAATGAGGAGCTACAGTAACACTATTTTAGATCAACCGTGATGGGTACAGCAAAAGAAGAGAATAATTACAGGGAGTGCTGTGGGAAATGCCACTTAGATTCCCCAGATGTGGCTCATGCAACTATAAAGTGTTATTGCCACTGCTGATTTGATATGCTGACTTAGTACTTTGCATCTAGGCACAAGTTAAGTAGGTAAATAATACACATTTTTAGGTCAAATTCAAAGGAAGATCGGTGATAAAACAAGTTGAATGATGATATTAAAATGAAGTCCACAGAAACAGGTGGCAGGAGGCTAGAGTAAACATAATCCTAAACTTGTAGAAGAGGAAAACCTAAAAAGTGAATTCAGTGACAGTTTGACCCTCTGTTCTCAATCACACTATCTGGAGAATGTGTATTGTGTTCATAACAAATGCTTTAGTCTAGAAAGGCAAATAAAGAGGATTTTAGAAGATAAAATACAATTTATATGCTAATCTAGCTGCATGATGTTTTTATTTGTGAGTTCATGGCAACAAAGTGATTTTAAACTAAAAACAGAGAAAAATATTAAAAACGATTTCAAAGTTGCAGGAAGTTCCGGTCAGGTAGACTTTATGTTGCCATGCACCAAATTATCACAGAGCAAATGCAGATTCCTCTCTCCTCCTTGATACAACCTGCTAAGCTATGTGCCTTATGGGAAAGTATTTTACTGAATCAGGTACACATTTCACTTGTCAGAGAGACAGCACCAGAGGATGGAAACCCCTCACCAGGAACAAACTTTTAGGAATGTGTTTGAACCAGAAGAGATCATGGAATGGAACAATCCTCTTGGAATACTAAAAAAGAACTTCAATTGAAATCCTAACTAGAATATTTCTGTGCATATATTGTATCAGGAGCCTAGTTTTAGCTATTTAGAGATATAAACGATAACACATAGACAGGAAGATCTTGTTTCATAGGTTTAGAGGTCTTATTGTGAGAACGGATATACTAGGCAAGGGTTCCACCATTAAGATATATGCCAATATTGAGAAAAGACAAACATTATCCCACAAAAGTGCATCTATGTGCTTTTGAGGCACACTGATGAAAAAAAATGGAAAGTTCTCATAAAATAAAATGACCTGTCATTCTTCAAGAAGACTTTTAAAGATGATTAAAATAATATTTAATGAAATTTTTTGTTTTCTCAGAAAATAGTTCAAATAAGAATATATGTCATAGAACCCATAATTATTCCAAAACAATAATGTGATTAGTATTTTTCATATATACTATGCCATATTATATGCAAACATGTAATTATTAATTGTAACAGACACAATTGGAAATTTACTAACAATTGAAATATTAAGTTTGAAAATCTACTCATTGTTTAGAATCTGGCAGTAGAAAGATGAGAATACTTGATGTCAGTAATAACTAATAAAAAGAACATAACTTAAGATAGCATTGTATAAAATTGGTCTTGTTTTAAGAATAAAGTACACCTGCAAAGATACTAAAAACTGATAAAAAATTAGAATGAAGAATAATTAAAATGGTATTTAAATGAACACATAATTACCTATAATTTACAATTTTAGTTATAAATGTATGCCTATCTTATAGAGAATACAATCAATACAAAGACCTCCACAGTATTATGCTGTATAGCAAGCTTGCCAAACACATTATAAAGAGTGCAAGCGTATCTGGAGAATCAGCCAATTTAACCTTTGGAAGCAAACATTTTGATAACTCCCTCTCGAATCTGCTTGGTCTTCACTCCATATACAATAGGGTTTAGCAGGGGTGGTACAAGCAGATAGAGGTTTGACAATAGAATGTGAACATAAGGAGCAACATTAAAGCCGAATCTGTGTATGAAAGATGTAAAAAACGTGAGGATATAGAACTGGAGAAAGACAAAGATGTGAGCTGTGCATGTGTTGAACGCTTTGAATCTGGCCTCCTTTTGTGGCAACTTAAAGACAGCCTGGAAGATAAACACATAAGACAAGAAAATGAAGATCACATCAAATCCAAGGACTGAAAAAGCCACAAAAAGTCCATATGCTTTGTTGATCCTGACATCTTCTGTAGCCAGCTTCACCACAGCCATATGCTCACAGTAGGAATGAGAGATGATTGTGGTCCTGAAATGGGTCAGCCGCAACTTAATTAGAAGAGGACACATGATGATGATAACTGATGCTCTTGTGGTCACCAGTGTGATGATGGTAATTAGTACTTTCTTAGTGAGAACAGCAGAATGCCTCAGGGGATCACAGATTGCCACATAGCGGTCAAAGGCCATGGCCAGGAGAATGCCAGACTCCATGCACTGGAAAGTGTGAGTAAAATACATCTGGATTAGACAGGAGTCAAAGTGAATCTTCTTTGACTGTAGCCAAAAGACAGCCAGCATTTTAGGGGTGATGCATATGGTGAGACCCAGATCCACAGCTGCCAACACAGCTAAAAAGACATACATGGGCTGATGGAGACTGCGCTTTCTATGAATGATGATGATGAGGAGGCCGTTTCCAGTTGTGGCCAGAACAAAAGAAATAAAGAATGGGATCCCAATCCAGTGCTGCACTGACTCGAGGCCTGGAATTCCAATCAGTGTAAAGATGGATGGCTTAAAGCAGGTGCCATTGGCCAACAGCATGATGACACAGGGCTGGAAAATGACTCAGAACTTCAGTTCTATTCAGAAACAACAAAAGCCATGACTAGCCTCAAACATGCCGTGTAACTCTGAAAAGCTATTTTTGAACAATAATAAAATTCATTGCATTCCTGGACTGATAAACTAAACTTCAGCTTGATTTTATTTAGGAAAAAGTACATTTGTCTTTATAAAGGTTTTTGCTAAAGTGCCATCTTAAGGAAATGTTGCACATTCTTTAAAGCATGAGCACAAAAGTACAATGAAAATGAATACAAAACCCATCAATGAGAGTGCCAAAGTTGTATTATAATTTTTTTTAGCATGACTTTATTCTTTTTACATTTAAGGATATTATAAATTATGTGCTGATTTGAAACATTTTTATTCATTTAAAATATAATTTCCCCAAAATACATAAAAATAATTTTAAGTAGTATTCTATTGTACTATAAAATAAATCTTCTTACTGATATTTTTACAGTCCTACTTTCCACAAATAGTTATATTTTCAAATACAAACTAACATTTGGTTTGACTTATTATTGTTTTTTCTTTCTCAACTGTCTGTACTTGTTTCCCACACGACCCTCTTACAACCTCTGATAACTGGCTTGAATGTAGTTTTTTTTTTTGAAATTGTTTTAGATGAACAGAAATAAAAAAATAAATTAATTATTACATATATTCTTATTTGCTAACAGAAAAGACATCAATGCAGAAAAATTGAAGTAAAAAGTAAAATTAAATAAAATGTAGGTCTTTATATCTTCAACTTAAAAATCACTAGCTGCTAAAATAGAGCCAAACATAATTCAGACAGGTTGTTAAGAGACTATTTTCCACTTGTCTGGCATTTTATAAATGCATCTTCCAGATATAATTAACACAGAATCATAGACACAACTTGGTCATATTTAGAACTGATGCTACCACAAATGTTAGGACCACATCAGGCACAAAGGGCTGTGGGAAATGCTAATTTCTCTCCCTACCCTTGCAGGCATGCTCTGTTTCCATGACTAAGTGACTTGTTTCCTTCATTGCCCCATCTCTGCCTTGTCCTTTGTCCAATGGAACTAACCAAAATGGTGACCCATAATGACAGACCTCTTTCACTTTACATTTTCACCCCTCTGTTTTCAAGGAAATGTATCTTGGCTGCTTATGGAGCGCAGGGCATCAAATACCTATTGCTCTTAATTCTTCATTGACAGCTCCCAGTATAACCCAAGCTAGGCAATTAAGGAAGATGATTGTGAGTCTATGAAGTACACTTTCTTTATTTTGAGCATTTAAAAAAGTATATTTAGGGAGAGTGTAAATCAGTATAGAAGATATCTGTCCCATCCCCCATTTCTTTAGAGTTCTATAATGACTATAGGTAATGTATCTAAACTAAAATTCTGTATATAAATTTAAACAGATATTTTGACTTGAACTGATTCTGGTCTATACAGAAACACTATAAAGTTTATCCATGTTCTTTAATAAGTAAGAAACAATCAGACAGTCAGGACAGACAAAACACTCAGGAAAACATTTTAACTTATCTCTAATCTTCCCTATGCTCTATAATTATGAGGGTTTGAAAATGTGTACGTTATTAGGATTCAGACATGTTGGATCATATAAATAAAATATGCTATATTCATTTGATAATAGAAAAACTATGAAAATTTAAAAATCTTACAAATAGTGTTGAAGGTCCCACAGGCTCTGGAGGGAAAGAGTGCATGTGAATGTCTCTGATATATATGTTCAAAAATAAATTAAAATAATTTTTAAAAATTAACACCATTTAAAATCACACTTTACAAATTAAACAGTATAGTAAAATCCTATCCAATGTGTTTAAGATAGACATGTGAAAATGTAAATAGAAAAAAGTGATAGTCTAAGCAAATATAGTGAAAAACCTATGTTCATACATTGAAAGACTGAGAAGCAATTCAAGGGAGGAAACAAAACAAGACAATTTTTCATTGTTGGTACAGCAAAAAGGCTCAGACACCTTTAGAACATTTTACTTTTAATTGACAAGATAATTGTATTGTACTTTTTCCTGCACCAAAGACACTGCAATATAGGGCTAAAGTCTGCTTGTAGGCACTGACTTGACATCTCCAACTTCAGTGAGATATGTAGGTGCCTTAGTCACTGTTGTATTGATATGAAAAGACACCATGATTATGGCAACTCTTACAAAGGAAAGCATTTAATTGGGGTTTGTTTATGGCAGACATGGTGCTGGAGAAGGAGCTGAGAGTTCTACATATAGATCAGCAGGCATCAGGAAGGGGAACAGTCACTGAGACTATCTTGGGCTTTTGAAACCTAAATGCAGACCTCCCAGTGACACACTTCCTCCAACAAGGCCCCACATCTATTAAACAAGGCCATACCCACTAATCCTTTTAAATAGTGCTACTCCCTGCAAGCCTATGGGGGCCATTTTTATTCAAACCACCACAATAGGCGTTGCCTTCAGCAATGGGGCCTTGCTGCCAGTTTGTGGAGAGCCACCTGCAGTCTTGGCAACAGCTTGCATTGTTTTGGAATTTCCTTTAGGGCCCCTTTAACAACAACTCAATTAGATGTAACCTAATCCTAGTACTAGAAAGTTCACTTGCTGAAAAGATGTCAAGTTGGTACTCTGTCTCCCCATTATTTAGAGATTTCATTTATATCACCTTCATATATATACTTACCAAAGTTAAATCAAGATCAGATAAGCAATTTAAACACATCTATAACTCCTAGTGAAAAGAAGTAGTCATTAAAATTTTCCACCACCACTACCACCACCACCACCACCACCACCACCACCACCACTAAAAAAACAACAACCTAGGGACAGATGGTTTTAGTACAGAACTCCACCAGATTTTCAAAGAAGATTTAATGCCAATACTCTTTAAATTATTTTACAAAATAAAAGCAGAAGAGACATTGCCCAATTCATTGCACAAGGTCACAATTTCCCTTATACTCAAACCACATAAAGATCCAACAAAGAAAGAGAATGATAGACCAATTTCCCTTATGAATATAGATGCAAAAATACACGATAAAATACTTGCAAACTGAATCTATGAACAAGTCAAAAAGATCATCCACCATTATTAAATAAGCTTTGTCTCAGAGATGCAGGGAAGGCTTAACATGCATAAATTGATAAATGTAATCCACCATATAAACAAACTGAAAGACAAAAAATACATTATCATCTCATCAGATGCATAAAAAGGCCTTAGACAAAATCCAACACCCCTTATGATAAAAGTCTCAGTAAACTTAGGGATAAGGGACATACCTCAAACAATAAAGAGTTTACAGCAAGCACATAGCCAACATCAAATTAAATGGAGAGAAACTCAAAGCAATTCCACTAAAATCAGCAAGACAAGGTAGTCCACTCTTTCTATACCCATTCAATTTATTATTTCAACTCTTAGCTAGAGCAATAAAATAACTGAAGGAGATCAAGGGTATACAGATTGGAAAGGAAGAAGTCAAAGCATTTTTATTTACAGATGATACGATAGTATACATGAGTGATCAAAAAAAAATCCACCAGGAAACTCCTGTAACTGATAAACACTTTCAGCAAAGCAGTTGAATACACATTAACTACTAAGATCAGTAGCCCTCCTACATAAAAATGACAAATGGTTTGAGAAAGAAATCAGGGAATCAATACCTTTCACTATAGTCTCAAATAATGCAAAATACCTTGGGTTATAGCTAATCAAGCAAGCAAAAGACTTGAATGATAAAAACTTTAAGTCACTGAAAAAAGAAATGAAGATATCAGAAGATGGAAATCTCTCTTGTGCTCATGTATCAGTAGGATTAATAGAGTAGAAATGGCCATCCTACCATTCATTGAACCTACAGATTCATTGCAATCCCCATCAAAATTTCAACACAATTTTTTTATAGACCTTAAAGGACAATTCTCAGCTTCATATGGAAAAACAAAAACCCAGAACAGCTAAAACAATCCTGAATAATAAAAGAACTTCAGGAGGTGTCACCATCACTGATTTCAAATTATACTGCAGAGCGATAGTAATAAAAACAGCTTGGTATTGGCACAAAAACAGACACATTGATCAATGGAATCAGTTGAAAACAAACATAAATCCACACATCTATGGACACCTGATTTCTATAAAGAAGCCAGAAATACATACTAGAAAAAAGACATCTTCAACAAATGGTACTGGTCAAACTGGATTGCTGTATATAGAAGAATGCAAATAGATCTATACTTATCACCTTGCACAAAATTCAACTCCAAATCGACCAAAGACCTCAACATAAAAATAGATACACTGAATCTGATAGAAGAGAAAGTGGGGAATAGCTTTGAACTCATTGGCACAGGAGAAAACATTAGGAACAGAACACTGTTAATGCAGGCACTAAGATCAACAATTAATAAATGGGACTTCGTAAAACTTAAAAGCTTCTATAAGGCAAAGGGCACCGTCTTTTGGACAAAGCAGCAGCCTACAGACTGGAAAAAGATTTTCACCAACTCCACATCTGCTAGATGGTTAATACCCAAAATATGTAATGGACTCAGGAATTTAGATATCAAGATAACAAAGAAACCAATTAAAAATGGGCACAGCTCAGTGATGATTTGAAAGAAAATTACCCTCAAAGGGAGTAGCACTATTAGGAAGTGTGGCTTTACTGGAGGAAGTGTGTTATGTTGGGGTGGGCTTTGATGTCTCTTTTTCTCAAGCTTGCTTCAGTTTGACAATCAGTTGACTTTCTATTGCTTCTGAGTCAAGGTGTAAGAACTGTCAGCTCCAGCACCACATCTGCCTGCGTGCTGTCATGTTCCACTTCATGATCATAATAGACTGAACTTCTGAAAATATAAGAGGGCCACCCTCAATTAAATGTTTTCTTTATCATAGTTGCTGTGGTCATGGTGTCTTTTCACAAAAATAGTAAACCTAACTTAGAAGCTGGTTCCATGTACTCAGGTATTGCTGTGATAGGCCAGACCATGTGTTTGGAGGAATTTAGATTTTGGTACTTTGGGTTATGAACGCAGCAGAATGCTTTAAGCATTGCTTAATGGGCCACACTAGTAGGATCATGAAAGACTAAGGTGCTAAAAATTTATTTGAACTGCCAAGGGCTCATTCAAGAGGTTTCAGAAAAGAATTTTAGTATGTTGCTTAGAGATTATTCTTCTGATATGTTGGCGAAGAAAGTAGCTGCCTTTTACCCTTGTCCCAAGAGTCTGCTTGAGGCTAAAGTGAAGAATTTTGGATTAATTTCATTGGCAGAAGAAATCATAAAACAGACTAGCATAGTCTCTGTTGTGTGGATATTAGTGGTAACTCTAATGAAGATTTATAATGAAAAGTAGCAAGCTGAGCATGGTAAATTATAAAGTACATTTTGAGGAGAAAAAGAACACCAGGATGTGGAATGGAGCTAAATTATATGTTCAGGGAGATAAATGGATGAAGAAGTGGAATAAAGGAAGTAGTTACCTCAGGGAAAGATCCCACTCAGCTAAGTTTCTAACTTATGGAAAAGAATTAAAGAAAAGTCTAGAGCTGGTATGGTGGTGCACCCCTTTCATTCCAGCACTGGGAAGTCAGAGGCCTGTGGATCTCTGTGTTTGAGGCTAGCCTGGTCTAAAGATCAAGTTCAATTATAGCTAAGCTTAGGCAGTAAAAAAAATTAGAAAACTGGAAAAGATATAATTAAACAAGGGGGCTATGTTCCAGCTCCAGTAAGCAGCAGAACTTGGCAGCTTTGGCCATATAATTCTGGCTTTAGAGTTAAGGATAGAAGAAATGGGTTATAGAAATTGCCTCCATGGCTAAGGACAGCCACTGAGGCCAGACATGTGTCAGGGGTATTCCTGAATGGAGGACTATACAGAAGCTATTGTGTGAGGCTGTGGAGTTGTAACCTGGATTGCCTTGGAGAACTCAATATGTTAGAGATGCTAGAGTTGTGGGATACCTGCTGAGGAGAACTGCTAACAGGGAGTGGAAGCAGCCCAAGAGAAAGAAGTGTGTGGCAGTCAACAGAGCTGAACTGAATTGGAGATGTGGAGAATGTTTTGACATCAGACATGAAGATGCAGAGTTTGAAGTTTGCTGAGCTGGTTTTCAGTCTTGCTTTGGTCCAGTGTTTCCTCAATATGCTCCCTTCTCTGTGTTTTGGAATGGTAATGTATATCCTGTGCCACTATATGTTGGAAATATGTGATTTGCTTTTTGATTTTGATTTTTACAGGGGGATTATAGTTAAGAGATTGCCATGCAGCTCAGAAGAGACTTTGGACTTTTAAAAGTTGTTGAGACTGTGATAGACTATGGGGACTTTTGAAGTTGGACTGAATGCATTTTTTTGAATTTTGCATTATTTTTGCATTATGATATTGCTATAAGCCTTAGAGTATTAGGAAATAGAATGTTGTGGTTTGAAAAAAATGGCTCCCAAAGAGAGTGGCACTATTAGGGGGTGTGGCCTTGTTGGAGGAAGTATGTCACTATGGGGGTGGGCTTTGAGGTCTATTTTTTCAAGCTTCCTTCAGTTTGACAGTAAGTTGACTTCCTATTGCCTCAGAGCCAAGATGTAAGGATTGTCAGCTCCAGCACTATATCTGCCTGCATGCTGCCATGCTCCCCTTCATGATCATAATAGACTGAACCTCTGAAAATGTAAGTGAGCCACCTCAATTAAATATTTTCTTTATAAGAGTTTCTATGGTCATGGTGTCTCTTCACAACAATAGTAGTAAACCCTAACTTAGAGAAGCTCTAAACAGAGAATTCTCAATAGAGGAAACTCAAATGGGTGAGAAACACTTAAAGAAAGGTTCAACATCCTTAGCCATCAGGGAAATGCAAATCAAAACTTCTCTGAGATTCTATCTTACCTGTCAGGATGGCTAAGATCAATACCAAAAGTGACAGCTCATGCTGGTGAAGATATGGAATTAGGGGAACATTCATACAGTGCAAACTTGTGCAGCCACTATGGAAATCAGTGTAGTGGTTCCTCAGAATGATGGGAATTAATCTACCTTAAGATCCAGCTATCTGGGCTGGAGAGATGGCTCAGAGGTTAAGAGCACTGACTGCTCTTCCAGAGATCCTGAGTTCAATTCCCAGCAACCACATGGTGGCTCACAACCATCTGTAATGGGATCTGGTGCCCTCTTCTGGCCTGCAAACATATATGCAGGCAGAACATTGTATACATAATAAATAAATAAATCTTAAAAAAAAAAAAAAAAAAGATAAAAAGATCCAGCTATCCTATTCTTGGGCATGTACCCAAAAGATGCTTCATCTTATATCAGAGACACTTGCTCAACCATGTTTGTTGCTGTTCTATTCACAATAGCCAGAAACTGAAAACAACCTATATGTCCTTCAATAAAAGAATGGATAAGGAAAATGTGGTACATTTACACAATGGAGTATTACTCAGATATTTAAAAAACACATGAAACAAACAAACAAAACAAAAACAAAAATGAAAAACATGGCATCATGAAATTTGCAAGCAAGTGGCTGAACTAGAAAAACACCATCCTCAATGAGGTATCTCAGACTCAGAAAGATGAATATGGTGTGTATTTACTAATATGTGCATGGATTTTAGCTAGTAAGCTAATGACAATCAAGCTATAATCTACAGAATCACAGAGGGTAAGTATAGACTAAGGGACTAGAGATAATAAAATAGATAAATATATATGGAGGGGGATTGGAATGGGAGGATTTCGCTGGAATGGGAATGGCAGAGTGTGTTGTGGGAGGGAATACAGGGAGAAATGGCTAAAATTAAGGGACATTTGAGGGGTAGTATGAAAACCTACTACAGTAGAAACTTCCTAAAATATACACAGTTTTTACATTGTGTTAAAACTGATATTACAGAAGCTGCTTATTTGATTCATGTGTCTCAATCACTACTCTCAATAAACGCATGGAAATAGCAGAATGTCATTAATATATAGCTACTGAGTTCTAAGAAACATGTCTATGGCAACTGAAATCTCTGTGAAATCCCATATCCTAGTTCAGATTATTATCAGCAAGCATTTACAAATTTAGAAATGTTTTGCTTATCGCATGAAATGCCTTGATGGAGAGTCACACATAATAATTAATTGAGATAAAGTTTAAATTTCTTGCCCCAATTCAGCTATGCATTAAGTAGGTAAGATGGGAATTAAACTTCTGTTCTCAATTTTTTACCTGTGCCTCATCATTCTTTCCCTAGGCATTTGTCCTTTCCAGAGTAAGTTTGCAAGCCCTGTATCACTGTTAATCAGAAACAGGAAAAAGTTGGGATTTGTGTTTGGAATACTTTGCCATTATTTTAATGTATAATCTTCTTCAACTTATTGAAAACTCCATGTGGGATTATAGCTAAGCCTCATTATTATCATGACTTTATCTAAAGTTGAATTTTGATTAGCACTGAGGTCAGAGAAAGATTAAAAATAAGCATTTTCAGAATTCAGCCAGACATTCCTTGTATTTGAGGCCAGGAGAAGGGATCTAGAAGTAGAAGCACCCTGCAGTGAGGGCATAGGAGGATGCATTTCTCATGGCCTGCCTTGCTTAGCGATAAGACAGTATGTCATTAGTCATCCTCTCCAAAAATCAGGACAGGCTCCTTTATTCCCAAGGATGTTATTTTCCATACAGATGAAACATCTCTCTCAATACATCTGAGAGGTTTTGTCCTCAGGGAGTTCAGATGTTTGTATACTTCATTTTGAGGACAATATTTACAGTATAAAACTCCCACTTCATTTAGAGTTGGTGGAAATGGAACTATCCTGGGGCAGGTGAAGCAGCTCATCTTGAAAGTTTTGCTTACAGTCTGGCTTTGTCTTAGGGAGTTATTTTATTGTGCCTATTTACTGAGCTTTAGTTGGGTTGGGGGGATAAAATGCATGACAGGAAAGGAATGAAAAAGGAAAGGGAACTGACCATGGAAAGTATCTGTGAGACAGGAATGTAACAAGGTGAGCATTTATCCAGACTCAGATGTCTACTCTGATGAAGACTTTATTAAATCTTGTTATTAAATACTTGTGTAAGTGATGTGGGAGTATATGAAAATATCTTTACAACTGTCAGTGGTATTTCTGTGCATTTCACTCACTCACATTATCATTTTGCACATTGTAATATCTTTAGTAAATGTTTGAATATATATATGTTAACACAGAGAATTATACATATTTCTGAGCTATAGTATATCAGTAAGTATAGACAATGTGTAATGATCAAATAGAAAAATTGATATATCATTTCACATGCTGATCGGTTTTTGTTGTTGAATATAATTAAAATCTTTGCTTATAACCATTGTGAAGTAATTAATTATTGTCAACCAAAGTTACCTCACTGTGGCATAAAATATTAAAATAGTTTCTGTAAGCATTATCACTCCCATATTCCCTTACCATCCGTGTATCAGCATCCTGAGCCACCTCCTTTTCCAGCTGCCAATGACTATTTGACTTAATTTCCAGTTCAGTTCTGCCATTCTCTATTAGACTCTGAGTCTTTAAATAAATAAGTAAAATGGAGCATAGCCATAAAAATGAGGGAAAAAGATGAGCAAAATGGCTACATTTGGTGTTGCATGGAAAATATTGTTTGCCTCTCCTTTTTGCAGCTTTGTGCTTCTAGTATTTCTAACTTCTCCTGTATTCTTTTACATTGATTTTTCTCTCTACAACTTAGCTTCAGCACACATTACACTAATGGTATTTTCATTGTGATTTCATAAATATCTCTTTGGATAAATTTGTACAATCTATAAGGAACAAAATGGCATATTAATGCAATCGTGGTCTTTGAACCCCTATTCTATTTTCTGATATTTCCTAAGTTAGAGAGAGTTGTGTGGTTCATGTGAGCCTCACCTTCCTTTTCACTAATTCCACAAATATCATCTTCATGATTATTGTGGAGATGAAATAGAACAAATATTATAAGCTTTCTGGTACAATCATTTAATTCATACTGGTGAAGATTTATAAAGCTGTTTAAACCTCAAAAGTATATCTGTTATGACTAAGAACAAGACCTAGAGTGTGTTTATCTTTATAGTTTACTATTTACATGTGTAATAAGTGCAGTTTACACATTTTGTATAAAGCAAAATCAATTAGTGACTTAAAATATTACATAAAAGATATGTATTTAATATATAATATAATTTTGCACATATTTGTCAGACTAATCTCCCAAATATAATGAGAACTCTCTATAAGTAAGGTCCCTACCATTTGATTTTCAAATACTTTAATAAATGTTTTTGTAAAGGAAATGAAATTGCGGCTAGAGGATGTGTTGCATAGTACTCAGCATCACTGACACTGGACAAAAACCAATCAAATTCAAAGTACTACTTCACTACCATTAAGAGGACTGTATAAAAAAAGAATAAGTATTAACGTGAATGTAGATAAATTGGAACCCTGGTACATATGTGAGGATGCAAAAATGGTGCAGGCAATTATGAAGGATCCTCAAAAATAAAACAGAACTAACGTATGACCAAGCATTCTTGAGCATTTACCCAAAAGAATTTAAAAAAATGACCTGATAAAGAAAATACAATATAGAATTATAATGAATAAACATTAACAAGCCTGTTAATACTGCAGTGATGTAGTAGCCAATAGCCAAGATGCTTAAGCATGGTGACTGCCCAACAACAGGTACATATAAAAAGAAGTGTGATAGAATATTATTGTAAAATAGAATATTATTTCGATCTAAACAAGCAGAAATCCTAAATTGTCAAAACATGTGGCAAATATGGATGACTCAAATTTCATCATGTTAAGTGATGTAAGCCAGTCTAGGAGAGATGGATACTGCATGATTCATAGGTATTGGGTTCTAAAATCACCAAACATATATAAACAAACAATATAATGGCTGTGACCCAGGGCTAAAGAGGTAGAGAAAGGGAAAATTGCTGATCAAGATGCGTGCAACTTCAGTGATATAAACATAGTAAGTCTTAAAAATCTAATGTGCAACATTGTGTCTATAAATAATAATATCATGTTTTACACTTAAATTTCATTGCAGCAAATCTCTAGTAAGTAACTGTTATTACACCCAAGAAAGTGACCATAGTATTTCTGGAATACTGAAAAGGAAAAAATATTTAATAATTGTATATTATTTTAAGGGTACAAATAAAGTTATGGGAAATTATATTCAAGGTCTTTGGGAATGTGATGGGATGGATGCTGCTTGCCAAACAAATTCCTATTTCAAGTAGAAGCAGTTTATGTTGTTATAGCCCATTGTGTAAGTGGTGGGGAAGCAATACATTGAAATAATATGGACAAAATTTTTTAAGAATTTTGTTTTTGAATTAGAATAAGATTGGCCATAAAAAATGTTTGAGTGAGAAGGGGGCAGGGAGGGAGAGAGGAAGGCAAGGAGTGAGTGAGAGAGAATAAAGAGTGATATTTACATAATCAAAGGATTATGAGAAATATGTATAGTTTCAGGCTTAAATAGGAACCAAAATACAACTAAATAGAAGTGTGTAAAGGTCATTAATATTGCTTATTCTGTGTTGTAGAAAACAGAATGAAAAACTTAGGAATGAAGTGTATAACTCAGGTATAACCCAAGAAACGTGCAAATTTAGCCTGTCTACAAAGGAAGTCTAGAAAGAAACTACATGGTACAGGAATGACTCTCATAAAGTTTAGGTAGTTCCATAGAGAGACTTCAAGTGAGTTACATTTGTCACATTTCCTTAGAAATCAGAACATTTAGAAGAAGAGATGTTTGTGGAGTTTCTGAACCTGACAGAGAGGTAAGGGGATGTAGTCAATGACAAAAACAAAAATAAATAAACAAACAAAACAACCCAAAACTACAGTGATTAGATGAGGGATGAACCTATTTTAGAAAAAATGAAAGAGGTGGAGCTATTAGGAAATGCGTAGTTTTCTGAGAGCTGAGGATGCACACTGTGGAGGTTAACAGGACCTTATTATTCTAGAAGTGAAAGAAGAAAGCACTGAGTGGGCCAGGAAAATTTGGGGTGGGTTATGAGAGGCACCTAGAGTGTAAGAGTTCAAATGTGTGATGAGTGTATCAGCTAATAAAGAATAGGCAAAATTGAGCAAAACTGGTCAAGGTGAGGGGCTGAGCACAGAGGAGGTCCAAGACAGAACTTAATGTCAAATAATCTTGTCACAGAGCATCAAATAGACATGGTATTGATTGTATGTATATATGTATGTGTGTGTGTACACACACACACACACACACACACACACACACACACACACACGAGTTCCCTTTCTTTGATTCAGCAAGGCACTCTCTTTACATCTTTACATAATTATTTCAAATCTTCTTGTGCATTAAAATATTCTGCTATACCTTCATAATGAAAACAGCACATAAAATGATTTAATTAATTTTTCACATATTCATCTGGAGTCAAGCTGGGACTATTCTACCTGTGATGAACCAAACTCCTAATTTCATTTTGATCTTTTTGGCTATTTTAAACATTCTATTACAAAATATAATGCTAACATCCCTTCAAACGCATATCCAAAACAGGTGTGTATTTTCTAGTCGAAATATGAACTACCTTAATGCTGATTATAAAATGTTACATATTTATTACATAATATTACATATTAGTCAGGATGAAACTTTTTCCTAAGATAGAGGAAAAATAAAACATGTGTTAAATTCTCAGAGAGGTTGCACACTTGAACAAGTGTTACTTCTAAAGTATAGAACTCCCCCCACGAAAAGTACAAATGCAAGACACATATTTGTGCATGAATATCTTACCTTTGTTTTCTTAGCCCTTTAGTCCTTGAACAAAGTTTTTAAATTTCTTTTATATGTAACTACTATCAGTATAATATATTTTTGAAGTAATATAAAAAGAGCATGAACTTAAGTATTTATGAGCCATACAGATATATTTTGATGGGCTTTGTTATTAGGAAAGATAAAACATTTTTATATAATTCTACAGGAAATCAGTGACCTTGGGTAAGAAGAGCTGCTGTGTGTTAGTGAGGGAGGCAGCTGGTGTATGGCATAAGCAGCTGTAAGAACACTAGAAGCATGGTCTCTCTCAATCACACACAATTCCATCCCTACTTTTTTCTTCTTCTGGGAATTCCAGGCCTGGAGGATGTACATATATGGATTGGATTTCCATTTTTTGTTGTGTATTTGACTGCTCTTCTGGGAAATATTACAATTCTTTCTGTGATTCAGACTGAACACAGTCTCCATCAGCCCATGTTCTACTTCCTGGCCATTCTGTCATCTATTGACCTGGGCCTGTCCACATCCACCATCCCCAAGATGCTTGGAATCTTTTGGCTTAACCTGAGAGAAATATTATTTGAGGGATGTCTCACCCAGATGTTCTTCATCCACCTGTGCACAGGCATGGAGTCAGCGGTGCTTGTGGCCATGGCCTATGATCGCTATGTGGCCATCTGTAACCCTCTTCGCTATACATTGGTGCTGACGAACAAGGTGGTGTTCATCATTGCTTGGACCATCCTCCTGAGACCATTGGTTCTTGCCATACCCTTTGTCTTTCTCATCTTACGGTTACCATTTTGTGGGCACCAAATTATCCCGCATACATACTGTGAGCATATGGGCCTTGCTCGCCTGTCCTGTGCCAGCATCAAGGCCAACATCATCTATGGTTTGTGTGCCATCTGTAACCTGATATGTGACATTATAGCCATTGTCATTTCCTATGTCCAGATCCTTCGTGCTGTGTTTCGACTATCTACTCAGGATGCCAGGCTCAAGGCACTCAGTACCTGTGGTTCTCATGTTTGTGTTATGCTTTCGTTCTATACACCAGCATTTTTCTCTTTTATGACCCACCGATTTGGCCGAAATGTTCCCCGATACATCCATATTCTTCTTGCTAATTTTTATGTTGTCATCCCACCTGCTCTTAACCCTGTTATTTATGGTGTTAGAACTAAGCAAATCAAAGAGAGGGTAGTTATGGCCATCAGAAATAAGCTATAAACATTTAGATGTATGAGGTCAAGAGAGTTACATTTAAAAAACTAGACCTTACTTTTCACAATCTAATATAAGACTGTGATATCTGGAGGAAAAGATTATCAATGTGCAGATTTGGGAAACATTTTACTTCTAGTAATGAGAAAAGGCAAGCCCCAATTTTTAACATAGACAATAGCTCCAATCACATATCAAAGTTGTCAACCTTTGTATAATAAAGTATCATTTACATGAAAAATCATATGAAGCTACTAGAAGTGACTAGCATAATAATAACAAGTATTTACAGAATACATGTGTGACATTGAGTTTTCAAATTTTGTGTTAATGTCCTTTCTTTTGCGTACACTATGTGTATATGTGTGGTTGTACATGTGTGTTCCTGTGGGTGTGTTCACATATGCATAGGTGCGTATTCACATTTGTTTGCACATAAATATATAGAGGCCAAAAACTTGCCTGGTTTCCTTCTCCATCACCCTCAACCTTATTCTTCGAGACATGGTCTCTCTCTGAATCTGGTATTCATTCATTTTGCTAGAGTGGCTGCCCAAGGAGCTCTGGGGATCTCACTGTCTCTGCCTGCTGCCCACCTACCAGTGTTGAGGTTGCAGCTATTCATCATCACAACAGGCTTTACGTGGATGCTGGAGTTTTATGACTAGGTCCTCATTCTTGCATAGCTGATATTGTCTTAAGACAGCAAGTTACATTCCTTTTTTTTGGTATTTTGAGACAGGGTTTCTCTGTGTAGCTCGCTTTGTAAACCAGACTGGCCTCAAACTCACAGAGATTTGCCTGCCTCTGCCTCCTGAGTGCTGGGATTAAAGGCGTGCCCCACTACCGCCCAGCCGCGAGTTACATTCTTATTTCTGAAACATGGAGCAATCACTGCTTAGTAACACTTCATGAACCAAAGAAGTTCAGGTAGTGACCTGGTGTGGAATAGTGGAGAGGAATGTAAGCTGTGGGAAGCAGAGAGATTAAGAGACACAGGAAAACTCTGCAATCCAAAGGGATATAGAAACTTTACATAAGGCCAGGAGGATAAAGAACACTAAGTCCTTTTTTGAAGGGGTAAAGATCTCTCTCTCTCTCTCCCTCCCTCCCTCCCTCTCCCTCTCCCTCTCCCTCTCCCTCCCTCCCTCCCTCCCTCCCTCTCTCTCTCTCTCTCTCTCTCTGTATACCATGAACATTCAGATGCCTATATTAGCCAGAAAAGGGTGTTGGATCTCCTGGTTCTAAATTACACATGATATGGGTGCTAGAAACTGAATTCTGGGACTTTGATAAGCACTGAACCATCTCTCAGACCCATCAAGTATGTTTGTTTTTTCTAAAGATAGAAATATGATATTAATACAAGGTAACAGAAGTGGAGGTTAAGACCAAAGTATAAAGATAGGAGCTGTTTGTTTATATTTTGTTCATGACAGCATCCTGCACCTGTGGGTTGACACGGTGTGAGGAACTGAGAGAGAGAATGGAAAGTGAATGAGAAGTCTAACAACCCCACAAAGTTAATCTCTATAGGAATGAAAGAGAAATAGGATGACATTGCTAAGTAAAATAAAACAAACCAAAACCACAAAAAACATCATGCAGATTTTTCTTCATTTTTTATGCATTTTTTATTTCTTCATGTATTTTTACCAAATTATTCACATATTTCTTTATGTATTTTTACCAGAATATCTAATTAATGTGTAAATGGTAAGTAAACATACTATGTAGCATGTCCATAAATTAATAGAATTGGTTTCTCAGTAAGTATTTTAATAATTATCATATAAAACACATGCCATTAATATTGCATATAATATCTATAATATATGAGATTAATTAGCATCTCATGACTGAATAGAAAACTATTCTTTATTCCAATGAGTTATTTAAAATATACAACTTGAACATATTAAAAATTTACAACAAAAATATATGTGTCAACTTTATGTACAATAATAGACTCGAGTACTACTATTAAAAAATTGAGCTCCAAAGAGTAAGAAATAAAACAGCAATTCACAATACCATAAAATTAGGAAACACACAATACAAAACAAGCAATATTGTTAATGAGACAGCAAGTGATAGTTCCTGACCACTTATCTTTTCCAGAACTTTACGTGGTATTTTGGGTAGTTCACTTTTTTTTTTTAGTCAAAATTGAGATTTTAAGCTATTACACACACACACACACACACACACACACACACACACACACACACACACACACACACACACACAGCAGTAACAATTAAAGAAAAAGGCTATCAACATTGGAGAGATGCCAGGGAGGGTAGCTGAATTTTGCTGGTGGACTGGGAGCCCGATGGGGATGGAAGCTAGAAGGATCAGGTATGGGAGCATAGAGGAAGAGAGTATAGGACAGACAACTGGAATTGGGGAGCACAGGGGGAGTGGTATGGAAACCCAGCGCAGTGGAAACTTACTAAAATCTATGAGGGTGACCCTAATGAGGACTCTCAGTAGTGGGGGATTCAGTCTGAGTTGGCCATCTTTTGTAGCCAGGCAAGATTTCCGACGGTGGAACTTAGTTGCATTTGGTTGAGTTGTTGGCCGAGGGGGCCCCATGGAGATAACTAAACAACCCTAGCAGAAGGTCACTCTCTGAAAACTGACAGTGGGGGCCCATTGCCAAGGACAACTTTTATAAAACTCATTCAAGGTAGAGAAATCGAGCTGGTGCCTGCTTGGAGCCTTCATTTCTACATTCTAGACTCTTTGGCATGAGAATGTACTCTGAAGACTACTGAATAAGAAACCTGGACACCAACCCAGCCACCCTTCCCCCAACACACACCTACAATTTGTTCTGGCTACACGTTGTGCTGGGGCAATTGAGGAACAGAACTTGTGGAAGTGCCCAATCAATGTTTGGTTTTACTTGAGGCCCAAGCCACCAGAGGGAGCCCGTGGCCCACACTGTCTGGATGGTCAGGAGCTAGAGACTGAACAGCCCAGAAACCTCGAGTAGAACCAAACAGGGCAATTGGCAAGATATGATATGTGTATATGTCTCATATGGGCTCACAGAGACTGAAGTGGCAATCACGGGGTCTGCATGGATCAGCACTAGGTCCTCTGCTTATATGTGATGACTGTTAGCTTGGTGATTTTGTGGGACTCCTAACAGTGGTAGTGGGTGAATTTCTGATTGTTTTGTCTGCTCTTCACACTCTTTTCCTCCTATTGGGCCTTGTCCAGCCTCAACATGAGGGCTTTTGCCTTGTTTTGTATTGTATCTTGTTTTGTCCTGTTTGTCTCTTGGAGGCCTGCTTTTGTCTGAAGAGGAAACGGAGGAGTGGATCTGAGGAAGAGGGAAGGTTGGGGGCTGAGAGGAGTGGAGGAAGGGGAAACTCTGATCAGTATGTATTGTAAGAGAGAATAACCTATTTTCAATAAAAACAAAAATATTTTTAAATATTCTATAAATTAAAACAAAAATTGAAGATTTTGAAATGACTTAGTTTCACCTGAATTTCCTTCATTCTCCAACATGACTTAATGTAGAAATAGAGCATACAATGAGCAATCAGGTGTTAAAAAAATTTTAGGAATGCACATGACATTATACAATTCAAAATGGAATTATAAAAGGCACTGTGCATTGCTTTGATGTCAGAAAAAAAAGGAATAAAAGTGACAAGGATGTAGCTAGAGTTTTCCTGCCTTGCCCATAGTCAGGACAAATCTTTGTCACCTGCCAGTCCCACAGCCGCTTAGACCCAACCAAGTAAACACAGAGACTTATATTGCTTACAAACTGTATGGCTGTGGCAGGCTTCTTGCTAACTGTTCTTATATCTTAAATTAATCCATTTCCATAAATCTATACCTGCCACGTGGCTCATGGCTTACAGGTACTTTACATCTTCCTTGTGCTGGTGGCTGCTGCAGGCAGTGACTCCTGCCTTCCTGTTCTTTTATTTCTCCTCTCTGTTAGTCCCGCCTATACTTCCTGCCTAGCCACGGCCAATCAGGTTTTATTTATTGACCAATCAGAGCAACTTGACATACAGACCATCTCCCAGCACAGCCAAGTGCAGACCATCTCAGACACCTGCACTCAGGCCCATGGTCCTAATCATCCTCTATGCGGACCTGCTGTGTAAAGCCATGAGGAACCCAAGAATGGGCTCCCACAGGACCTACAGAACATCCCACACAAGGATATATTTGAAAATATGATTTCAAATATAAGAGACTATGATTAAAATAATTACAGAAATTAAGAGGCATAAAAGCTAAAAATAAAAGTTAACTACATAGAAAATAGTGTTCCTTTGAAACAAAATTCAAAAGAGATTCCAGACTCCTCAGTTGGGTTTTGAACCCATAGGATTCTGATGGCGTGATCCAGCTCTCAGAGCCTCTCAGTCCCTGAACAGCCTGACCTCAGCTAGCTTCTCAGGGGAGCGCCCTTCTCTTCATAAAGTCTTCATCTGGAGAAGCCTGTAAATCAGAATGCTGCAGAAGCCTGCAGCTAGCTGTAGGAAGAGGCAAAACTGTCCTTGATAAGGGAACCCACATCTTTTATATGTGTCATGCCTCTCACTAAAATGTTTCAAAATAAGTGAGTCAGTCTGGCACAGTGGACCCAGAGGAGTTACTGGAAGTTCTATCAGATGGTACTAGTTGCAGGTGCAGCACAGGTAAAAGTGTCACCTCACTTCATTGCAGCTGTCATTATGCATGGGAAGGCCCCAGACAAGGCAGGGTACAACCCTCTCTGATAAGGGCCTTGATAAGTGCTTGTTGTCTGGAACCATTGTCTGTACTTGACATGTCAGTGTTGAGTCTTAGTCATCTCTTGGATACACTTGGCATGGCTTTAATGAAGACCCCTTAGATATGACCTTGTGTGTGGGCTCCAATATATGTGCTAATATATGTTAATAAGTCAGATTCTGAGTGGCTATTCGTGTTTTTCAATTTGAGGGTAGTTCAAGTGATAAAGTGTCAATTTGAGTCAGTCTTATTTTGTTCAAATAGAGCCAAGTCTTCCACACGTTACAGGTTTCACAGTGTAATTCAGGAGACTTATAAGTTTATCCTGAAAAGGTGTTTTTTCTAAAGAAGTGTCCGTAAAGGATTCTTAATCGATTCTCCCATGTTACCTAACTAAATAGGTAATTTGTGCTTAGAATGATGATCTAACTAAAGATAAAGCCATCTTTATTTTTAACTAAACTGAATGTTGCATACTCAGTTCATACTGTTCCTTCTAGAATAATTAATTTTTGTCTGTATGATTGGCATGATGTCTTTTATTTGCATTCTGATGTTAGAACCAGAACTGTCCCCATGCACAATAATAATGAAAATGTATTTCCTCCTAGTGTAAATAAAGCCTCACCATCAATGCATTTCACTCAGCCCTTCCTGTCAGCCACATTGATAATATTACTACAGTCACAACTTTTACAGATTAAAAAAAAGTAAAACTCATGAAACAGTTTTTCCAAAGCCATCACTGAGAGACAGAGTGAAGTTGTAAATGTGGGTTTTTCTAGACCCAGTATGGCCATCCATCACAAATGAATTGTTCTCTAATCATCAACAGTGGAGTGAAGAATTTATGTGATATAAGTCCGTAAGTGGATAAGACAGATTGGATCAGAAAGATCTAGTAAGAGGATACCTGAAAGCATGAGATCTTCAAGTAAGTGTATGTCTATACCACTGTTGATAAAGATGTGTAATGGAGGAGTGTGGGGAGATGTTGCTTTAATTGTAGAGCCAACATCTATCACTGGGTAATGAATTCCAGTACTGGCAAGGCATTATGGTTCTTAAGCTATGGATGTTAAATTTTAAAAGTAATTAATGTACTATTGTTGTGTTTTAGAACTCAGATGTAGACTGTTATTAGATTTCATACGTAGTATATTATTGCTATAGATACCAAATATGTGCAATCCTATAATCAGAGTCAGTATAATGAATAGGTTGAAAGGGAAATTGTCCCTAATGACAGCAGAGTAATAGATATTATGAAGAGCACTCAGTACAAATAATGACTGTATCAGAAATAATAGGCAATTCACTCAAAACACAATGATGGCATAATATTTAATCTCCCAGGATATTTATTTTATACTCTAATAATGTGACTAAGAAATAAGGCAATCCAGTTTTAGGATATTTTTGTTTTATTATTTGAGTGAAAATAATTCCTTTTCAAGTAAATAATCTTATCTCTAAAATACAGTGTGAAGTATAAGAATTTGTGAAATCAAATCACAACCTACTGTATGCTATAAAGGGTGACACTTATTGTCATGAGATATAGACTTTATACCAATTTACTATGGAGAATTTGAAACAGATAATATTATATTGAGTTTTAATAATCATGTAAAAATAGATAATTGGTAGATAGATGATAGATTATGATAGATGATAGGTAAATAGATAGATACCCTTCAAAAAGAAGGGAATGTTGTTTTCAACAATATGGGCAGATTTAGAGGGCATTATGTTAAGGCACAAAAAGATAATCACTTCATAATCTCATTTTCAGTTAGATTGTAAAAATTAAATCATAGAAATAAAGAGTAAAATTGATTGAAAAAACTCATAAGCCTCCTACAATTTTCTCCTATTTGAATTTGACTTATTAAAATGATATTTACATATGTATAAGTATACACATACTCACATATTTTTGCCAGGTGCATACACCTAAAGATTTTATGCTATTGTAAAGATACATTTTTTCATTAATGTAAATCTGGCACGTGTGCCCCTTCCTAGTCCACTCCTGACTCCTTCAAACCTTGACAGCTCAACTGATGTAAGCCAGTTTCAGTTTCCTGTTTAAAAAATTCATACATGTTGAGTAACATGTGGAATGTTAAGTAAGTTTTATAATAGTGATATATTAATTAAATATGATTACTGAAGATTTATTTATTCATTTGCATTAGTAATTAATCCATACTAATTGTTGAATAGGTTCCCTTTATATCAAATGTTCCCTAATTGTTTGATATTTTGAGTTATTCCTACAGTGGAATAGCCATGAACAAAGCTGGCATGAGCATCCTTGTGCTACTCTTTAGATGGACATATCTCCTCTGTATTGAGCAATGATTTTGGAGTTTAATTTCTTTGAGAAATAATGGATGTTGAACATTACTAAACTTAGAAGATGCCATATTTTCCAGCTCCAGATCTGCACTTCCCGTTTTACTGAGTCTATCAGAGAGCCCATTGTTTCATCATTCCAAATCCTGCTGCTCTGATTTTCCACTTCAGGCATTATGTTCAGGCTTATTGTTCAATTACAGATGCCTAGTGATTTGGGTAATTTTAATGCATTTATATATCTCCTTTGCAAAATGTCAATGTAAGCCTCCTTACTTTCCCCCTTTACCTTTAAAATTATTTGAAGACATATTTATATGCTCTAAACAAAAATTGTCTTTTGTTGAGAAGTAGACATAGGGATTGTGACTATTTCTCCCCATTATACACCTTCTCCATTCACAGTTTTACTAGAAAACTTCTAAACTTGGTAAGATAAAGTAGATTACTTTTATAGTAGCTGTATCTTTGTCCTAAGAAAACATTATATTACAGTGTATGGTAAAATATATTTTCCTATACTGAGTCTAAAAACAATAGTTTTTTTAAAGATTTATTTTAGTTATTTTAAAGACTATTTTTAACTTTAAAATATTGATATATTTCTTATATGAAAGTCATAAGTTTGGAAGAATTATATATTAGACTTGAGGCTTTACTCTTTTAAATGTGATAAAAGTTAGTTTTGGAAGGTTATATGTTTATTGAATTAGTACGTTAATTTATTTATAAAAATTCCATTTGCATGTAACTGTGTTGCTCTTTTAAATATGATAAAATTGGTTTTGGAAGGTTATATGTTATTGAATTAGTATATTAATTTCTGTATAAAAATCCAGTTGTACATAACTCTATTTCTTTCTGACTTTTCTAGTCTCCTTGTTTGATCTTCATTGTGCAGGGGTCACTTTTTCCAGTCTTTATTCTTCTAGTAACCTAAAATATTTTAATGTATACTATTATATTCTGTGATTGTTTTAATGGTAAATTTAGAATATACCGATTAGTATTACAAAATAAATTTTGATTTTATTTGAAATTTTGGTTGTTACTGTTCTAAATTTATTAACAATCTGGAATGCATTTGCAAGTTAACATAGTTTAGTCTACAAATTATGGCTACACACACACACACACACACACACACACACACACACACATACTTTTATGTTCTTTCTCATATTTCATAAATTTTAGTACTTACTGCTAAACAGTTTATGCTTTGGGTTTTATGAATGTTCAAATGTTAAGTAAAATTTTAATTATTGTTGTTTACTATGTAAAGTGCACATACTTATATCTTAATAATTTATGTTAAATTATGGCTAAAAATTTTCAATTAAAAGTTTATTACTTATCCTTCTTTTTCAGTACTGTTGATGGAGCCTAGAGTCTTGCAGATGCTTAGCGAACATTCTACCAATGAGTTCTATTCCTAGCTCAGATTTATTAACATTTTGTCTAATGTGCATGCATACATATAATCTATTTGGATCCAATCCAACCTGTATCTTCTCTCCAGTTCTTCCCCTATTCCACAATTTTCCTCCCCTTTTCATGTTCTCACTCTCCCTTGCTCTTCTCTCTTTCAGTTTTAAATTTCATGCTCACTAAAATTCATTTAGTGTTGTCTCTGTGTAAAGATTATTTTTTTGTGACATATACACATCAAGTTGCTCAGCATGGCCTTGAACTCACTTAGGAGCCCAGCAAACCTTGAAAGTGAGACTCTTTTACCTCAGTGTCCTGCATAGCCGAGATGACATCCCTTTACCACTAAGATTGCTTTCTTTTTGCTGTGTGTGTTAAACATGAAGAAACTAAAAAAAGTATATTAACAGAATTGATGAAAGTTGATAGTCTTGATTGATTCTAAATCCTATAGGAACATTTTTCAGATTTTCTTTATTTCTAGGTTTAATCAAAAATTTTCAAAACTGTGAAAAATGGAAAATGACCTTTTTGGTGGTCCCAGAGCCAAATGTAAGCCAGGCAATCGATCCTGCATTGAGCTAACCTTGACAAAGATGCTAAATTTTTTTTTTTTTTTTTTTTTGGTTTTTTCGAGACAGGGTTTCTCTGTGTAGCTTTGCGCCTTTCCTGGAGCTCACTTGGTAGCCCAGGCTGGCCTCGAACTCACAAAGATCCGCCTGCCTCTGCCTCCCAAGTGCTGGGATTAAAGGCGTGCGCCACCACGCCCGGCTCAAAGATGCTAAATTTAACTGAATACTTTTCTACCTCTATTATAATCATTATAACCAAGTTTTAACTATCAGAATAGGAAAACATTAATAATTCATTCATCAAAGCATAATAATGAAACCATTGTTTCACTAAAAAACAGGTGTGAGCACAGTATTGTTTTGGCAAATAAAGAAAGAGGCCAAACCAAAAGATCAGGGACTCTGAATGACAGATTGTAATCTCTCCCCATTCTAATTTCCCCTCTCCTTTTGTCTAGCATGTTGGGGTTTTCTCTTAAATATGCCTGAACTCCTGGTAACTTGAAAGTGTTAAAAAGTAATTAAGAGTTTACTTGGCATGTCATCATATGTACTAATCATCAACTTTCATGTATTTTCTTATTTCTTCCAAGAAATACTGAAGAAAGATTGTAGATAATCTCCCAAGAGTCCCAGAAGGATGTCCTCTATCAATGACACTGCTTCTCACCCCTCTGCCTTCCTTTTGCTGGGCATTCCTGGTCTGGAAACTTTCCACATCTGGATAGCCTTCCCTTTCTTCGTTGTTTATCTGATAGCACTTGTGGGGAATTTCACAATCCTCTCTGTGATCAAGAATGAGCAGAGTCTTCACCAGCCCATGTTCTACTTCCTTGCCCTCCTCTCTTTCATCGATCTTGGCCTCTCCACTTCAACCATCCCCAAGATGTTGGGTATCTTCTGGTTCAACCTTAGAGAGATAAGCTTTGAAGGCTGCCTCATCCAGATGTTCTTCATCCACACCTACACAGGCATGGAATCTGTTGTGCTCCTGGCCATGGCAATTGACCGTTTTGTTGCTATCTGTTATCCGCTTAGATATACCTCTATCCTCACCAACAAGGTGGTGGCTATCATGGCATCTGTTGTAGTAGGGAGGCCTGTCCTTCTTGTCATTCCTTTCTGTCCACTCCTTAAACGACTGCCCTTTTGTGGACACTACATTATTCCTCATACCTACTGTGAACACATGGGGATAGCTCGTCTAGCCTGTGCCAGCATAAAGATAAACATCATCTATGGCTTATTTACCATTGCTGCTCTGATCTTTGATTTAATTCTCATTGCTCTCTCCTATGTTTGGATCCTACAGGCTGTGTTTCGCCTTCCTTCTAGGGATGCCAGACACAAAGCCCTTAGTACATGTGGTTCCCATGTCTGTGTCATCTTAGCTTTTTATACACCAGCATTTTTCTCTTTTATGACCCATAGATTTGGTAGAAATGTGCCTCGCTACATTCACATCCTCTTGGCCAATCTCTATGTGGTTGTGCCTCCTTGTTTAAATCCAGTTATTTATGGAGTGAGGACGAAACAAATTAGGGAGGGAGTCATGAAAATATTTGTAAACAAACAGTAACTCAAATATCAGAGGTTCATAAACGCTGCCAGGCATTCATCTTTCTCAGTGTTCTCCAAATAGCAATTAGATCAGGAGCTATTCATACAGTTTCAGTCAATACCTTAGAATCCTCATTTGATATCTCTCTTACAAAATGTTTGCTGACTTTAAAAGTTTCTTGCCTTTGTTTTTGCTTTTATAAATGAGAGTTAGAAAACATGGAGAATAAAGTCCACGTAAAAGGTGTAGAATGATTCTCTAGTATGTGGAAAATGGTTTTACTATGTCAGTAGCAGAAAATACATACAGGTTCTATAAAAAGAATTTTGATGGCACACATGTCTTAAGAATTAACTCATGAATCAATATTTTTGAGCTAAATGCTTTAAGTTCCTACTTCTCTTCCACTATTACTTTATTCATACGATTCTCCTTGATTTCATATAATTATTGCAACCTTCATGATACTTAACCCTCATATCTATCTGAGTCATGTTCATTTTTGCTACAGATGCTGCTATAGTAACAAAATTAGAAAAACAGTTTATATGAAAATGAAATGAGACAATAAAGCTCTTCACAAACTTACCTTTAAAAACATCTAAAAAATTTATAAAATTTGAAGTTTCTATGACTTTATGCTCTAAGTAGCAGTTACCTTACAAATACAAGGGAATGTCTTTGAATTTTAAATCCATCCAATGTATCTTGCTATGGGACCAAAAAGATCTTGGAGAGACAGTTTTAGTAAATGTTGGAAAATCATTAGTTTAATCTGATTACAAATTCCTCATAAGCATTTTAGAGCACATGGAAGAAATGAGACAATTACCTCAACTGGATGTAGGGTGCATCAAAATCAGAAAGCTTTCTTATCATTTCCTATGGGTACAGATTGTGGAGTTAGCATCCTAATTTAATTTCAGAATATTCTTATGGCATTATGAAATATTTCTTGATTTTCTTCCCTTCCTATTCCACTCTTGACTTCACTGCAATGCTGACTAAGAATTCATTGCAGAAGTATGTTGTTTATATCCTGTCTTCTAAATCCAACCTAATTTTTTCAATGAAGATTTCATCTTTTATAGTATTTCTTAGTCAGGGTAAATTAGGATGTCTGTCGTGGGGGCACAGATATCTGAGTGCTAGAAGCATATGCTTGTGGTCCTACATATTCAGGAGGTTGACCCAGAGGGAACACAAATTTAAATTTTCCCTACATTCCAGAGTGAGTTCAAGTCAGCTTGAGCTCTTAAGACCATGACTCACATCTACATATGATGTGCAATATGCATTATATATAAATATAAATATAAATATAAATATGTATATGTATTGCTTAAGATGTAGCTGAGTGGTAGAGTAAATGTGCAATATTTCATTTTTTAAGACACAATTTATTTATTTTACTTTCTTTATATGGATGTTTTGCTTGCATGAATGTATGTGCATGACTATAGGATATCCTAGAACTGGGGTTATGGATGGTTGTGGACTACCTTATGGGTACTAAGAACTGAATCCAGGTACTCTGCAAGAACAAGTAATAATCTTATCCACTGAGCCATCTCTCCAGCTCCTACATCTTAAAACCCACATGTCAAACACCTTTCTGATTGCCTTTTCCAAAATTAATAGCAAATTATGACAGTGTAGAACCTTTGTTAATGGCCCAAATCTTTAATAGTTGGTTTTATTTATTGTGTATAGAAAATGAATAATGTCTCAACTTTGAGTGTGCATTGATGAATAATTCCCATTCTCACTCCAATCTGCTTCTAATGCATCTATAGTGACACTACAAATTATATACAATTATATTACCATTCAAATGAGCACATTATCTATGTAATCCTGCCTAAATTCCTTGGTAAATGCAATCTTTCCACTTGAAATTCTACATGATATTTTTTACTCATTTAACACCAAATTTTGTTTTTAGGTCCCAAATGAAATCTAAGACAAATGTATCACTGGCAAAGCTCACTGACATATAAGGATTCACAGAATGGTGGGAGCAAGAGAATGAGCTAGAACTGGCAGAAAGGACTTTCTGGGTGCTGGGAACTTTCAGCATCATATTTTGGGTGGTGTTTCGTAGGGGTTCTTAGTAGTATACATATTCTACATTGCATCAAGATTGTTATACTAAATTGAACACTTAGATGGTTAGGTTTACTCTAGTGCTATTATATAACAACTGCTATAAAAGTTAATGCACTTATCTTACTCTTGTTTGTCTTGACTAAATACCAAATAATGGAATTATTGGAAGACAATGTAGATATATATTTTTATTGGAAACTTTTAGTAGAGAAAAAAATTAAAGCATTAATATGACATTTGAAAAATAGAATATAAACATGATGTTTATGTCAAGAACGTGGCTATCAAGGACAAGAGGAAATATTTTTAGAATATTTTTGTGGAAATGATAAAATTACATTATCATCATTTATATTTATGTTTGAGAAATGAAAGAGATTAGACACAAAAAATATAGAAGATTGATGAGACCTGATTTCAAACAACTAAATGGGGTAGACAAACGAAAACAGAAGCTAAACCTGAATTAATAATAATTCTTAGGCAAACGTTAAAGAAAGGAAGAGAAAAAAGTGGAATAAAGTTGACAACTGTCAGTTTGTTTACTTCTCTAACACCAGAATTAATCTTGAGCCTTCACAAATGATTGTGGAGCTGGATAGACTTCAGAATGTTGGAATGTTGAACACAGACCCATCAGTGGTGATCCCACCCAAGGGTAGAGAGTGTCAGAAACTGAGTCACATTCTGAGGGGAGTAAAGCTTCTGAGAAGATACTGTCTGATCTTTGTTCCAATGGTATAGTTTCATCATCATTGTCTTAGGTGCTATTATCTGAAACCTGACAGAGAAAGGCAGGTTGACTTTTTTCTTTACATTTTTATAACTAGTGTGTTATTGGTGTCAATTGACAAATGACTGACTTACTAAACTCAGCATTTTAAATGCCTGCCAATTATTGACATTAAAATGTATAATGGTTAATGATATATGGAACTTTCTACCTTGGGATTTGGGAAAATCCCCAATGAAACCATCATACATGTATATAAATACTGTCACTTAGTGGCAAGCAAACAATATCAAGGAAAGAAGAACTGTGTGTGAATAATTCAAATAAAGTTATATCGGGACTATGAGAGCTTTGAAGAAAGATGCGTTAGATTCAGGCATGGGTGCTGACACTGACCACCGCAACACTTGAGGGGGAGGAAGCAGAAGGACCATGAATTCGAGGTCTTCCTCAGTTACATAGCAAATTAGATGCTACCCTCGAAAGCTTGAGACTGTGTCGCAGGAAACCAAATAGCTCAAGAACCAACTCAACAGGAAAGAAGATGCACTGGTAGTAGTATGCTCCATTTGATTTTGACCTAACTGTTTAAAGAATTAGCTCATTTGCATCTAAGTGCACATTTATAAGTGGAAGTTCACTAAAAGATAATTTAGACTCTTCTTTTGGATAACATGGAGAACTTGTCTTCTGAGCTATTGTATATTATGCTGTGTGGTTAACAGGACTAAAAAATACCTATAGTAAGAGTGGTGCCACACTGAAAAATCAGGTGTCCTTAAAAAATTAGATAATGACAAATTTTCTAATGTATCAAGAGTGGGAACTTAGGAAAACTTATGTGTGCAAAAGTAGATTTTAATTGCATTCAAAGGTAAAATAATGGGCCATGGTCTAGTCTAGTAGTTGAATTCTTTCTTCGCATTTACAGAATTTGACTACCAGTGCATAGGATACGAATTCACATAAGCACATATATACCTGTGGAAATCACTACAAAATGTTGCTCAAGAGAACTGACATTAATTAAATAGTTGGTTGAAGTTGATAGTAGGCATCAGTGGTGCATTTATAAGAACAGTTCTTACTCAGCTACTTTAGCTCCAGGTTCTTGAAAGATAACACAGGATGGAAAAGATAGCTTTGATAGCGACATACTGAGAAATTACTGTTTATATTTTCTTGACCTTGCAGTTCTCAGAATCACTATGCTATGAAATGATGCATTATAAGATAGATTCTAATTCTTTAGCCAAGGAGACTACTTTTCATTTTAAAATATCAGTGAACTTTCAATGTTTGTGTTCTAGTTCTAATGGTAGTTTGCTTTTGGCAAATAAAGGCAGGATTCAGGAGAATAACTTGTGGAGTTAGAAGGACAAGGATGTTCTTGGCTTATGCTGTAGTGGAAAGTACTGTGGTTCTTCTGTCAACATCTAACTGTGCTGGAAGTTTGCATTGATATAACCAGTCAATACTTCAGCCCTTTAGCCTTCATACTTCCCAGGTATGTCTTTCTCTCTACAAACTTTAAACTGGGAATAATGAAAATTTATTTTAGTAAAAATATAATAAAAAAATTAAGAATACTTCATTTAGTTTTTTCCGTGTTTTATTTGCTTTTATTATTTTTCATGAAGTAGGTGATATTTAAATTAATGCATCTTTTTTTATTTTATTTTTTGGGATTATAATATAATAACATCATTTCTCCATTCCCTTTCCTCTCTCTAAACCCACCCATATACTTCTCCATACACTTCCTTTTTTAAAAAAAATTATTTATTTATTATGTATACAGAAGAGGGTACCAGATCTCACTACAGATGGTTGTGAGCCACCATGCGGTGGCTGGGAATGGAACTCAGGACTTCTGGAAGAGCAGTCAGTGCTCTTAACCTCTGAGCTATCCCTCCATCCACATACATTTCCTTTTAAATTCATACAAGCAACATTATGCAGACTAAAGCGATTGTGTTTATGTATTTAGGAATAATGCACCTTTTAGTTATTTTCAAAGATAATTACATAATACATTATAGTACTTATTGTCCCAAAGTAGTTAATAACAACTTCCTTGTCTATAGTCAATAGGATTCCAATTAACTCTATAACTCTGTAATATTTTGAAAATGAAAAAGGAGTACTTCAAGATAACCTGTTAGTCGTCTCTCAGAAAGCTCAACCAATGTTTGAATTATGAAATTATGAAGCAAATATGATAAAGATGAAGCAAGATTGCACCATAAATGTCCAGTATCTGATCCATTTGCCAAGTAAAATTTTTTCTCAGGGCAAAGAAATTCCCAGATTCCATTAACTTTCTTGCTTCTTTTGAATATCATTAATTATTCTTGTTTACTTTCAGTAGACATTGATTACATGTTTGTAATTGTGTTACTTCAGAATTCTAAGGTTCATCACGTGGGACCCTATTATCTCTTATAGGAACTGGGTTTTAGGGAAGTGAGGTACATAAATAACCTCCATTTAGTTTCTATATGATTCTAAAACCCAGAAAGGATAAAAAATTACTTGATTTAATCAAGAAATTGGCACTTTTAAAATATAGTGCTTGGAATTATAAAAATAAATGAATAAATAAAAGTATAAAAATGCAAAATAATTAGCATACTGGTTAGGATATTACTTTTGTATTCCAACCATAATCATATGATGACTGTTAGTGAGAAGTATCTGTGATGTACATCTTTTTGTCTCTAGCACTTTCCTCTTTTGGGGGACTTTTCTTCTCATCTATTACAAAGAATCTTTCATTTCCCTCTGCTTCTGTTTCTTTTACTCTTCAGCATTCCAATGACCATTCTAGTTTTGAAAGCAATACCAGACTTTTAATAAACTTTCATATATTTAGTTTAAGTATTGTTCCAAATACTGATCTGTTGGAGAGAATATTTCACTAAATGTATGAGAAGAAAGAGAAGTATTCTCAAGGTATAGATTATGAAAATGGAAAACAGGTTTAAGCAAATTTTGTAAGTGGAAAGTGGGAATCAAGTACTAATATCTTGATCCTATTGCTGATTTTTTCTTTTTTTAATAGATTTATTTATTTATTATGTTTACAATGTTCTGTTTGCATGTATTCCTGCAAGCTAGAAGAGGGCACCAGATCTCATTACAGATGGTTGTGAGCCACCATGTGGTTGCTGGGAATTGAACTCAGGACCTCTGGAAGAACAATCAGTACTCTTAACCTCTGAGCCATCTCTCCAGCTCCTGATTATTTTTTTCAAGCCTGTGTATTAAACACTCATTGAAAATACACATAATCTGATAAAAGTGCTATCAAACAATGGGGGAAGCATAATACACTTTTTGCCTTTAAACTGTTGGGCAATTATTGAATAAAAAAAGAAGCTTCTTTAATTTCTAGCACATCAAGTCATAAGTGTCATAAACAGCATGTGGCTCTTTCAGCAGTTCTTCTACCCTGTTTTCCCCAAACACCATACTCAAACAACAAAGTAAAATGCTTTTCACATTGTTTACAAAACCGATACTTAGGGATGTTTTGACCATAGTCCATTCACTGGTGTGTTGAATAGTATTAAACAGGAGCTCAGTGTTCCTCCATGTATATGATTCTAAAACCCAGAAAGGATAAAAAATTACTTGATTTAATTAAGAAATGGGCACTTTTAAAATATAGTGCTTGGAATTCTAAAAATAAATGAATAAATAAAAGCATAAAAATGCAAAATAATTAGCATACTGGTTAGGATATTACTTTTGTATTCCAACCATAATCATATGATGACTGTTAGTGAGAAGTGTCCTGTTTATGACAGAATTTGTGTCCCAGATTATTTTTGTTCTCCCATAAACACACACAATATAAAAAGAAGCCTATGCTTAACTTATAGAGTCCAGAGACTACCATCCAGGGAGGAAAAGAAACAGTTCTCCACTAATATCTCAAACGTGTTCCCTTATGAGGGTCCTGATGTGAATAGATGAAAATAATTCCTTCATGGGAGATATTGGAGTCAGTGTCTATATATGAAAATACTGGAGAAAAATTCTAAATATATCTTTTAAATTCTAAGTATTTTTAAATAAACTGATGAATATACTGTGATGAATATACATCCATTAAAGGGATGGAAAAGGTTTAAAATAATTAGATCCCCAAAATAAATGTGCATTATATTAAAAATCTTCAAGAATTTTTTATTTCTTCTTATTTTAAATTACCTGTTTGAACCCAAATTTTATTCTTTTTCCAATTGATTCAAACAAGTATAATTCTCAAATTATTGTAAAATTCCCCATAAAAGTTAAAAATGTGCAAAATTTTTTCATTTAATGTACATTTTCATACAGTTCTATTATTTAGCTACTGTGTTCTAATAAACATTCCAAAGTCTCTCAAAACAGTGGCAAAAATAATGTTTGTACAGTTTACCATATGATAAAAAAAATTGAGGTTAAAATTCCTAATGCTTTTATAGCAGCCAGGCACATGTTTGGTGAACAACAAGAATCCCACAGCCAGCTAAGTGCCTTCTGAAGCTCTGATGGAAACAGCAATGCCTTTGACTCACACATGCCTCAGAGTTATCCCAAGGGATGAATGTAAATTGGGAGGAAGGAACACATTATTCCTCAACCATCCAAGAAAAGCAGAGCTCCAGGCATTCACAGTAGATCTGAGTTACTGCTTTCAGTTCCTACAGCAGAAAATTCATGTAGGAAACAATGCCTTATCTCCTCCTAGAGTGAGAATCATAAAGCAGAATGAAAATATCAATGGTCTTGTGAGTAGTGTACACACTGACATGAGTCTTGTGCTTCCTTCTTTCTTGCATAGAGCCATGGGCTTCAGTACCTCCACTGGGACCTGAGACTAGATCACAGAACCAAAGCCCACACTAACCCCCAGCCAATCTCCAGCAGTGAACCACCTAAAGTCTGTGTTGATGTGTGACTCGCATTGGACAGCTGGGAAAGTTCCAATAATATCCACTTACTCTTGAAAGTCTGAACTATAAGGTTTAAGTTTAAGTTAAAGTTTAATTTTAAGTTTCCTATATCAAGAGTCTGATGCTAAGAGATTCAAACTTAGGTTCTTCAAATTAAGGCTTTTCACAGTAGAGAATTAGATATGAGCCCTAGTTGGAAGAACTACCCAAGAATTTTTCCTGGGTTTAACAGACAATTCTACTCTAAAAATATACATGTCTTGATTAGACATAGTGCTCACATCCTATATCCTTTGTCCTACAATAATTTCATGTAGACTGCCTCTTGTCTACAACAAGCAGGCTAACCTCAATGGGGTTTAAAAACAAAACCATTCACAGCCAAGTCACAAATCACAACTGAGAGAGCCAACAGTTACTCAAAGACTTCACACAGACACTGTGAAGTTACCTAAATATCAGAAACATGAAGATTGTTCATTAATTATCCATAAGGTCTAACTTATTTTTGCACTTTCATTGAAACTGGAATGTAAAATATCCTCTTAATAATACATATTTTATCCACTTTCCAACATTCTACCTAGGAGCAATCAAATTCTGATTCATTGAAGGAACACTGTATTTTACCAGTCTCTTTTATAATCACAGCTATAACCCTGAGAAGCAACAGGTTATTCAATATCTTGAAGAAGGAAAGACTGATTCTAAGAAGATTAGAAAAATCTTTCTAAAATTGTCCTTGGGAACAGATACCAGTAATCAGAATAATATTTTCCTAGGGGCAAATGGCTCATAAATAATGCCCTCATGGGATCACTGATAAGGTAAAAAGAGGTCTCTTCTAAGACAACAACTCACAGAAGAATTTTTTAGTTTGATGAATAGTGGTTGTCTTCCAGAAGTAAGGAAACAACAGATAGGTAAAACTCCCAAGCAAATGAGTGTGGAGGTCCTGACGAGGCAGAATAGAGCTCTCACTGGTGTATTTTCATGTGCAAAAGACATCAGCAGTCCAGAAATTTCACTTTTACCTTTTTCATGGAAGTACTGAAAGCTTCATGTGAGTGTTTGCTTCTACCATGACAAGCATCATAGACCTTGCATCACCAACTGAACAAAGAACCATGGGAGGCTATGATCTTTCCTCAAAATTTACTGTTGTTGAATGCTAGTAACTGCTTGTCAAAGAATAAGCTTAATTATATATTTTCACTTTCCTCCCAAATTCTCTCTTTTCAGGTATCATGGTCAGTGGTGAGAAGACAGAATGATGAGCTTAGTGAAACCCAACAACATGTCATATCTGAACCCTAGAACTGTAATTTTGATCGGAATCCCTGGACTAGAGCATCTGCAGTTTTGGATTGGATTTCCATTTTTTGCAGTGTGTCTAGTGGCTCTTTTGGGAAATATTATTTTATTGATCATCATCCCAGCTGAGCGTAGCTTGCACCAGCCCATGTATATCTTTCTGGCTGTGCTGGCAGCCACAGACGTAGGACTCTGTGCAGCAATTGCCCCCAAAATGTTAGCCATCTTTTGGTTCAGAGCTCATTCCATGGTCTTTGATGCCTGCCTAGCCCAGCTGTTCTTCATCCATGCTTTGCAGGGCATGGAGTCTGGCATTCTATTGGCAATGGCTTTTGATCGTTACATTGCCATCTGTGATCCTCTGAGGCACACATCTATCCTTACACCTTCAATTCTGGGTCGTATGATAGCGGTGGTGGTAATTCGAGCAATAGTGCTAGTAGGTCTGTTACCAATTCTAATAAAAAGACTGCATCTTTTTCATTCCATTCAAATTGACCACTCTTATTGTGAACACATGGCTGTGGTGAAGCTTGCAGCAGATGATATACAAGTCAATAAAATATGTGGTCTTTTTGTGGGGTTCAGCATTCTGGGATTTGATATGATTTTTATCCTCATATCTTATGCACTGATATTCCAGGCTGTTTTTCATCTTCAACAGAAGGAGGCACGGATGAAAGCCTTCAACACCTGCACAGCTCATATTTTTGTTTTTCTAGAGTTTTATATTCTAGCCTTTTTCTCCTTTTTTAGCCACCGTTTTGGCCATGTTGTTCCTTCAACTCACATTCTTCTGTCTACCATCTACCTCCTCCTGCCTCCTGCTCTCAACCCTATTGTCTATGGTGTAAAAAACATGGTCATTCGTAAGAGGGTGGCACAGATCTTTCTTCTGAATCGTGGATGTCAGCAGTGATCTGCCAGACACTGCCTTGCAGAAAAGGCTGTTGCTTTCTAGAGGTGAGAAAGTTTTCTGCTCTGTGCTCATTGTACAGGTTCCACATCCTCATGATGGAACATGAAGAGATTCATTTCCACAATAAGAAATGGATTGAAATAGAAAGTCCTCAGAATAAGACTACTATTATGTCCCCATCTCTGATATGTTTGATTTCAAATACATATATCTTATATTTCCTTTTTTAAATTAGGTTTAATCTGTTGTACATGTACTTTTTGATTAAAAATGAAAGTGTTAGTTATTGGTGATTACTCAAGGTAATATTTTTAATATATCATCTCATACATAGGTTCATTTTAGTTGTTGATTCCATTGTATTGTTCATATTTTGTATTTTCATCCTATTAAAAATAATGAACATAAGTTAAAATTTAATCGGATTTTTACTCAGTATGATTATTATGTTAATAATTACTTATTGAGATTTTTATTGATTTCTAAATAAGTTCTTATTTACTTTTAATTTAATCATTGCCATTAGAAAGTATTAATATTTGCATTTTGTCCCAGTAAAACCATTATACTATGTGGCTTTGTAATTAACTTGTTTATTGTTTATTGAATTTTGTGTGTGTGTATGTGTGTGTAAATGATCTGTTTACAACTTAACTTAAGGGATTAAGGAAATGGTGCAGTGGTTATGAGTGGGCACTTGTTAATCTCTCAAAAGACCTGGGTTTGGTTCCTATCTTACACATCCTGGTTCACAACCACCTGGTTCACAACCACACAGGAATCTGACACATTTTACCGACCTCTGTGAGCAGATAGTACACACTTGTTGCAATATTCATATATGAAGAACACATTCAAACACATAAAATAAAATAAATATTAATAGATAACTAAAAGTAGATAAATTGAAATTTAAACAGGTAATTAATAATTATAAAATACCTACACTGGTCTGACATGTCAGTTGTCAATGGGGGAGGAACACATGGGGCACTATCCTTTCCTGCTGGACTCTTGTCTACTTACATATTCTGGGAGAGGGAGAGTGATCGTTATCACCTATGTAACACCAGGTTCCAATGGTTAATTACAATCCTATGGTCAAACTAATGGCCTTTGCTAAACTCAGTACATCACAAATAAACCAAAAAGATCTGAATGTTAGAAAGGTATTTGGAGGGAAGAGTAGATGAGAGAAGATGGTGGATGAGAATAACCACAATGTATTATGTATATGTATGCCATTTTCAAAGAATGCATTTAGTGAATAACAATTCTAAATCACTCTCTCATTAAAACATCTAAATATTTTATGGTAATACTTTCCATACTCCCCATAGCTATTCAATATAGTACTTGAAGTTCTAGATAAAGCAATAAGACAACTGAAAGAGATTAAGGAGATATAAGTTGGAAAGAAGTCAAAGTATTGTTATTTGCAGATGATATGATAGTATATACAAGCAACTCAAAAAATTCTACCAGAGTAATTCTACAGCTGATAAGCACTTTCAGCAATGTGGCTGGTTACAAGATTTAAAAAAAATGAAACAAAACGGTATTCCTCCTATATACAAATGACAAATGGACTGAGAAAGAAATCAGAGAAACAACACAATTCACATAATAACCACAAACAGTATAAAATATCTTGGGCTAACCCTAACCAAGTAAATGAAATACTTGCAATACAAAAACTTTAAGTCTTTGAAGAAAGAACTGAAGAAGATATGAGAAGATGGAAAGATCACTCATAGTCATGGATCAGTAGATTTAACATAATAAGAAGACCATCCTACCAAAAGCAATCTACAGATTCAACACAATCCTCATCAAAATTCCAACACAAATCTTTACAGACTTTTAATGAACAATACTCTATTTTATATGGAAAAACAAAAACTCAGAATACCTAGACAATTCTGACCATAAAGAACTTCCAGATGTATCAGTATCCCTATTTTAAGCTGTACCACAGAGCTATTGTAGTAAAAAAAAAAAATTCATATTGGCGTAAAAACATTGCTCAATGGAATCAAATTGAAACCCAGACATAAAATATAAATTCACATACCTATGGACACTTGATTTTTGATAAAAAACAAACAAACAAACAAACAAACAGAAGTACACTCTGGCCGGGCGGTGGTGGCGCACGCCTTTAATCCCAGCACTCGGGAGGCAGAAGCAAGCGGATCTCTGTGAGTTCGAGGCCAGCCTGGGCTACCAAGTGAGTTCCAGGAAAAAGGCACAAAGCTACGCAGAGAAACCCTGTCTCGAAAAACCAAAAAAAAAAAAAAAAAAAAAAAAAAAAAAAAAAAAAAAGAAGTACACTCTGGTAATAAGAAACCATCTTCAACAAATGGTGCTGGTCTAACTGAATGTGGGCTCCCATCCTGCCCTGGACTTCCCTTCTGGACCAGAGGTGAGTGTCTGGGCTGAGCCTAGACCCCATCCCTGGGAAGCAGCCACTTCTGGGAAGACCTGCCCAATTTGGCCCCAGGTCCTGGCCACTGGGCAGGTTCCCTTCTAGCCCTACCAGGAAGGTTCCCCTTCTCCAAGACCCCCAGCAGACCCTGAAATCTCCACACCCTGCCCCCATGCCCATCCACCTGAGACCCCAGCCACTTCCTGAGACTTAGAGACCGGCCCCCAGCTCCCATACTGCCCTGGACTTCCCTTCTGGACAAGAGCTCCCATCCTGCCCCGGACTTCCCATCTGGACAAGAGCTCCCATCCTATCCCGGAGTTCCCATTTGGACAAGAGAGCTCCCATCTGGACAAGAGAGATAGACTTCCTGAATCTGTCAGCCCTGTCTGAACCAAGTGAGCTGATAAGACAAAGAATAAACCACAAAGAGATGAGCAGACGTCAAGGCAGAAGTACATACAACAAAATGAAGAGCAATACAGCATCACCAGAACCTAGCCATCCTCCAACATCTAGACCTGAACATCAAAAATTGGAAGAAGCAGAAGAAAACAGCCTTATGAATAACATCATGAAGAAGGTAGAGGCTTGTATAGAAAAAAAGACAAAAAAAAAATAGGAAGAATGCTATAAAAACCTAGAGGAAAGGACAAATAAAGTAGAAGAAAACAATAACGTTCTAGAAGAAAACAATAAAGCACTGAAAGAAAATCATGAAAAAGCAATGAAACAAATGAAGGAAACAGTCCAAGGCCTGAAAAAGGAAATAGAAAAAATGAAGAAGACACAAACAGAGGGAATGCTGGAAACAGACAATCTGAGTAAATGAACGGGAACTTCAGATGCAAGTATAACCAACAGAATGCAAGAGATGGAAGAGAAGATCTATGGCATTGAAGATATGGTAGAAGAAATAGATTCATCAGTCAAAGAAAACACTAAAGCCAACAAAGTCATGAACCAAAATGTCCAAAAAATTTGGGACACCATGAAAAGACCAAACCTAGGAATAATAGGGATAGAAGAAGGAGAAGAATACCAACTCAAAGGCACAGAAAATATATTCAACAAGATCATAGAAGAAAACTTTCCCAACATAAAGAAGGAAATGCCTATGAAGATACAAGAAGGCTATAGAACACCAACCAGACTAAACCCCCCCAAAAGTCCCCTCACCACATAATAATTAAACAACTAAACATACAGAATAAAGAAAAAATATTAAGAGCAGCAAAGGAAAAAGGCCAAGTGACTTATAAAGGCAAACCCATCAGAATAACACCCGATTTCTCAATGGAGACTTTGAAAGCCAGAAGGACCTGGACAGATATAATGCAGACACTAAGAGACCATGAATGCCAGCATAGACTAATATACCCAGCAAAACTTTCAATCATCCTAGACGGAGTGAAGAAGACATTCCAAGACAAAGCCAGATTTAAACAATACCTATCCACAAACCCAGCCCTACAGAAAGCACTAGAAGGAAAATTCCAACTTAAGAAAGTCAGATACACCCTCCAAAACACAGGCAATAGATAAAGCCACAGCAGTAAACCCCAAAGAAGAGAAGTACACACACACTACCACCAAAAAATAACAGGAATGAACAATCACTAGTCATTAATATCCCTTAATATCAATGGATTTAATTCATCTATAAAAACACATAGGCTTACAGAATGGATACAAAAGCAGGACCCATCTTTCTGCTGCATGCAAGAAACACATCTCAAATTCAAAGACAGATACTACCTAAGAATAAAAGGCTGGGAAAGGGCTTTACAATCAAACAGTCTTAAGAAACAAGCAGGTGTAGCCGTCCTGATATCCAGCAAAACAGACTTCAAACTAAAATCAATCAAAAGAGATCAAGAAAGGCATTATATACTCATCACAGGAAAGATCCACTGAGATGAAGTTTCAATTCTGAACATTTATGCCCCAAATACGAGGGCACCCACATATGTAAAAGAAACATTACTAAAGCTTAATCCATATATAAAACCCCACACATTAATAGTGGGAGACCTCAACACCCCACTTTCATCACTGGACAGATCTCCCAAATCGAAACTTAACAGAGAAATAAAGGACTTAACTGATGTCATGACTCAAATGGACTTAATAGATATATACAGAACATTCCATCCTAACAAAAAAGAATATACCTTATTCTCAGCATCCCATGGAACCTTCTCTAAAATCAACCACATACATGGCCACAAAGCAAATCTCAACAGATACAAAACAATTGGAATAACCTCCTGTGCTTTATCAGACCACCATGGTTTAAAGTTAGACTTCAACAACAACAAAAACTACAGAAAACCTACAATCTCATGGAAACTGAATAATGCTCAACTGAATCACCAATGGGTTAAGGAAGAAATAAAGAAAGAAATTAAAGACTTCCTAGAGATCAATGAAAATGAAGACACCACATACCCAAACTTATGGGACACTATGAAAGCAGTGCAAAGAGGAAAATTCATAGCACTAAATGCCCACACAAAGAAGGTGGAGAAATCTCACATTAGTGACTTAACAACACACCTGAAAGCTCTAGAACAAGAAGAAGCAAAGTCTCCCAGGAAGAATAGATGCCAGGAAATAATCAAAGTGAGAGGTGAAACAATAAAATAGAAACAAATAGAACAATACAAAAAATTAATGAAACAAAGAGTTGGTTCTTTGCAAAAATCAACAAGATAGACAAGCCATTATCCAAACTAAATAAAAGACAGAGAGAGAGAATCCAAATCAACAAAATCAGAAATGAAAATGGGGACATAACAAGAGACATTGAGGAAATCCAGAGAATCATCAGGTCATACTTCAAAACCTCTACTCCACAAGACTGGAAAATATTAAAGAAATGGATAATTTTCTGGATAGATACCACATACCTAAGTTAAATCAAGACCAGATAAACTATTTAAATAGTCCAATAACCCCTAAGGAAATAGAAACAGTCATTAAAAGTCTCCCAACCAAAAAAAAAAAAAGCTCAGGATCAGATGGTTTTATCACAGAATTCTACCAGATCTTCAAAGAAGAGTTAATACCAATACTCTCTAAATTGTTCCACATAATAGAAACAGTAGGAACATTACCAGACTCCTTCTATGAGGCTAAAATTACCTTGATTCCTAAACAAAACAAGAATACAACAAAGAAAGAGAACTACAGACCGATCTCCCTCATGAACATTGATGCAAAAATACTCAATAAAATACTGGCAGACAGACTCCAAGAACACATCAAAACAATTATCCACCATGATCAAGTAGGCTTCATCCCAGGGATACAAGGGTGGTTCATCATACCAAACTCCATCAATGTAATACACCATATAAACAAACTCAAAGAAAAAAAAACACATGATCATCTCACTAGATGCAGAAAAGGCATTTGACAAAATCCAACACCCCTTCATGATGAAAGTCTTGGAGCGACCAGGAATACAGGGAACATACCTAAACACAATAAAGGCAATTTACAGCAAGCCAACAGCCAACATCAAATTAAATGGAGAGAAACTCAAAGTAATTCCACTAAAATCAGGAATGAGGCAAGACTATCCGCTCTCCCCATACTTATTCAATATAGTACTTAAAGTTCTAGCCAGAGCAATAAGACAACATAAGGAGATTAAGGGGATACAAATTGGAAAGGAAGAAGTCAAGCTTTCCCTATTTGCAGATGACATGATAGTATACTTGGGTGACCCCAAAGATTCCACCAAGGAATTGATACAGCTTATAAACACCTTCAGCAACATAATAGGATATAAGACCAACTCAAAAAAATCAGTAGCCCTCCTATATACAATTGACAAAAAAGCTGAGAAGGAAATCAGAGATACATCACCCTTTACAATAGCCACAAATGACATAAAAAAAACCTTGGGGTAGCACTAACCAAGCAAGTGAAGGACCTATATGACAAGAACTTTAAGTCCCTGAAAAGAGAAATTGAAGAAATCAGAAAATGGAAAGGTCTCCCATGCTCATGGATAGGCTGGACTAACATAGTAAAAAAATGGCAATTTTACCAAAAGCAATCTACAGATTCAATGCAATCCCCATCAAAATACCAACACAATTCTTCACAGACCTGGAAAGAATAATACTCAACTTCAAGAATAATACTCAACAAAAAACCCAGGATAGCCAAAAGAATCCTGTACAATAAAACAACCTCTGGAGGCATCACGATCCCTGACTTCAAGCTCTACTATAGAGCTACAGTAATAAAAAACAGCTTGATACTGGCATAAAAACCAACATGTGGACCAATGGAATAGAATTGAAGACCCTGACATTAACCCGCACACCTATGAACATATAATTTTTGACAAAGAAGCCAAAACTGTACCATGGAAAAAAGAAAGTATCTTCAACAAATGGTGCTGGCATAACTGGATGTCAACATGTAGAAGGCTGCAAATAGATCCATGTCTGTCACCGTGCACAAAACTTAAGTCCAAGTGGATCAAGGATCTCAACATAAATCCAGCTACTCTGAACCTGCTAGAAGAGAAAGTAGGAAGTAGTCTTGAATGCTTTGGCAAGGAGATCACTTCCTAAATATAACAACAGTAGCACAGACACTGAGAGAAACAATCAACGGGACCTCTTGAAACTGAGAAGCTTTTGTAGAGCAAAATATATGGTCAACAAGGCAAAGCGACAGTCTACAGAATGGGAAAAGGTCTTCACCAACCCCACATCTGACAGAGGACTGATATCCAGAATATATAAGGAACTCAAGAAATTAGACATCAAAATGCCCAACAGTCCAATTAAGAAATGGGCTTTAGAACTAAACAGAGAATTCTCAACAAAGGAAACTCAAATGGCTGAAAGACATTTAAGGAATTGTTCAACATCCCTAATCATCAGGGAAATGCAAATCAAAACAACTCTGAGATACCACCTTACACCAGTCAGAATGGCTAAGATCAAAAACACTGAAGACACTTTATGCTGGAGAGGATGTGGAACTAGGGGAACTCTCCTCCACTGCTGGTGGGAATGCAAGCTTGTACAACCACTTTGGAAATCAATATAGCACTTTCTTAGAAAATTGGGAATCAATCTCCCCCAAGATTCAGCTATACCACTCTTGGGCATATACCCCAGAAATGCTCAATCATACCACAAGAGCACTTGCTCAGCTATGTTCATATCAGCATTGTTTGTAATAGCCAAAACCTGGAAACAACCTAGATGCCCTTCAACTGAAGAATGGATAAATAAATTGTGGCAGATATACACAATGGAGTACTACTCAGCAGAGAAAAACAATGACATCATGAGGTTTGCAGGCAAATGGATGGATCTAGAAAAAAATCATCCTGAGTGAGGTAACCCAGACTCAGAAAGACAAACATGGTATGTACTCACTCATAGGAGGATACTAGACGTGAAACAAGGATGACTGGACTGACACTCACATCACCAGTGAGGCTACCTGGAAAACAGGACCCTAAGAAAGACACAGGGATCACCCAATGACAGAGAAATGGCTGAGATATACATGAACAGCCTGGACAAGAGTGGGGGTAATGAAGGGCAAGGGTTCGAGGGAAAGAGAGTTGGGGGGTGAGCGGGAGATCCCAGCTGAATCAAGAACAGAGAGGGAGAAAAAGGAATAGGAGACCATGGTAAATGAAGACCACATGGGAATAGGAAGAAGCAAAGTGCTAGGGAGGCCCACAGAAATCCACAAAGATACCCTCACAATAGACTGCTGGCAATGGTCGAGAGACAGCCGGAACTGACCTACTCTGGTGATGGGATGGCCAAACACCCTAATAGTTGTGCCAGAAACCCCATGCAAGGACTGAGGAATCTGGATGCAGAGATCCATGTCTAGGCCCTGGGTGGAGCTCCGGGTGTCTAATTATTAAGAAAAAGGAGGGTTTATATGAGTGAGAATTGTTGAAACCAAGGTTGGATAAAGCACAGGGACAAATAGCCAAACGAATGGACACACATGAACTAGAACCAATGGCTGAGGGGCACCCAACTGGATCAGGTCCTCTGAATGGGTGAGACAGTTGATTGGCTTAATCTGTTTGGGAGGCATCCAGGCAGTGGGACCGGGTCCTGTGCTCACTGCATGAGTTGGCTGTTTGAAACCTGGGGCTTATGCAGGGTCACTTGGCTCGGCCTGGGAGGAGGGGACTAGACCTGCCTGGACTGAGTCTACCAGGTTGATCTCAGTCCTTGGGGGAGGCTTTGCCCTAGAGGAGGTGGGAATGGGGGGGTGAGGATGTGGAGAAGGGGAGAGGGGCGGGAGGGGGGGAGAACAAGGGAATCCGTGGTTGATATGTAGAACTGAATTGTATTGTAAAATAAAATAAAATAAAATAAAATAAAATAAAATAAAATAAAATAAAATAAAAAAACAAAAACAAAAACACTAATGTTTGAATTCCCCAAAAGAGTCCATAATGGGAAAATGACTAATTATTTGCAATCTTTCTTTAGTTTCTATTACTGTATTTTCAAACAATTTCATCATGGTCAGCTACCTTTTACTCTTAAAGTACTAAGAACATAGTCTCTAATTTTTTGAGTCCTAACACTATAAACAACGGGGTTAAGAAATGGTGGAACCAATAGGTACATATTGGCTATTAGGATATGAATTTGGGAGGCCACATGATGATCAAAACAGTGGGTCAGAAAGGTAAACCCAGCTGTTGAACAGAAAACAACAATGACACAGACGTGAGAGCCACAGGTGCCTAGAGCTTTAAGACTTGCTTCTCAAGATGGAAGGCGAAAGACCTCATGGAGGATCAGAACATAGGAGAGGGCAATGAAGAACCCATCACCGGAGCCAATACCAAAAGCGACAGTAAGACTGCAACCCTTGGTGGCTCCTGTGTCCACACACGCCGGCTTCACCACAGCTGTGAACTCACAGTAGGTGTGTGCAATGATTCTCGTTCTGCTTGAGCAGGATGGGATGTGGGGAGAAGAAGCCTACTCCCCTCAGCCGCAGCACCACAGCTACTCCTATTTTGGCGATGCAACTGTGGGTGAGAATTGTGGCATGGCGCAGTGGGTCACAGATGGCCACATAGCGGTCAATAGCCATGGCCAAGAAAAAGCCAGATTCCAAGGCAAGCATCAAAGGCGATGTCATGAGCTCCCATCCAGAAGAGACAGAGCATGCATGGCAGTGTAGATGTGGAGAGGACCAGGTCAGTGACTGACAGCATGCAGAGGAAGAAGAACATGGGTTCGTGGAGGCTGCGCTCTGCTCTCACTACAGCCAGGATTGTCACGTTCCCCATCACAGCCACTATGTACATGGAGCAGAAGGGAGTCCCAATCCAGACGTGGAGGTGCTCCAGACCAGGAATGCCCGTCAGCCAGAAGGTGCTTGGAGAGAGTTGGGACTCATTAGCTGGCCCCATGGTGCCACTGTCCATTGTGTATGGATAAAGTCCTCCTTGTACAGTGTGCATGCTTTGCTAAGGTGGTTCCAAACAACTCGGAAAACAAGTGAGAAGTAAAACTGGAAAAAATAAAAGATATATTAGATGATTCCTGTATGTATTATGTGTGTGCTAAATGCCTTAGATACTACTATAAAAGTGTGTGTTCTGAATTAAAGTCTCATTATAAATCAAGAATATCACAAGTTCACTTAAAGAAAGCCTTGTTAACATTTATATACAATAAAATACTGTGTATCTCTATTCCTTCCTGAATTTCGAGTTTCTTTTAATTATAAATAATTTTTTCGTACATGAGATAAAATGAAGAACATTTTAACACTATTTTCTCTTAGTGTCTCTAGAAAGATAATTTTCTAACTCATCTGAATACTCTTAAGAAACTTTTTATTTCTTAGACAGACCATTAGTTGTGTCTCTGATTTTCCTGTTATTATCCCAGGACCTGTCCTCAGGAGACTTGAGACAGCAGGGGTCCTTTTTTATGGATCTCTGCAGACTTCCCGGTCCTCCACATGGCAGTGAAGTGGTCTCTCCAAGATTTGATCTTTACTCACATGGAATTTCCTCACATATATATTCACTCGTTTTAAGCTTAACTTGGAAAATTTTCCTTTTCATCTCCTTTGTACCTTTCCTAGTGTCCCCAGTTATCTCAAGTTATATTGTTTCTGTACATATTGAACGCAGCAGAGATTAATACACCAGGTATTTCTTTTGATATTTGCATTTTGAATTGGAAACTATATTTCCATTCATATTATTTTACATAAGGTAATGAAGGCGACTTACTTTATTGCTCCTTACTAAGGAGAGCCATTAATTCTTAGCTAGAAAAACCATGAAAGCTTTCCAGTTTTGACTATAATCTGTCAGATAACACAACAACAGCACAGATGCAGCAGCAGTGACATCGGCACTCTAAATCACCTCTTCCTGAGTACAAAGCTTTTGCTGTTTTATTTGTGGTAAGCTCACTATGTTATGTTTTGAATATAAAATATACAGTCAACTATAAACCACCAATACTTTGGATTTCTTTAAAAGTCATATTCTTCTGGCTAAGATCAAAAACACTGAAGACAGCTTATGCTGGAAAGGATGTGGAGCAAGGGGAACTCTTCTCCACCCCTGGTGGGAATGCAAGCTTGTATAACCACTTTGAAAATCAATATGGCACTTTCTTAGAAAATTGGGAATCAATCTCACCCAAGATCCAGCTATACCACTCTTGGGCATATACCCAAGGAATGCTCAATCATACCACAAGGGCACTTGTTCAGCTATGTTCATATCAGCATTGTTTGTAATAGCCAGAACCTGGAAACAACCTAGATGCCCTTCAACTGAAGAATAGATAAATAAAATGTGGTACATATACACAATGGAGTACTACTCAGCAGAAAAAAAGCACAATGACATCATGGGGTTTGCAGGCAATTGGATGATAGAAAAAATCATCCTGAGTGAGGTAACCCAGACTCAGAAAGACAAACATGGTATGTACTCACTCATAGGAGGATACTAGATGTGAAACAAGGATGACTGGACTGCTACTTACAACTCCAGGAAGGCTACCTCGATAACAGGACCCTAAGAAAGACACAGGGATCACCCAATGATAGCTGAGGAGCCCCCAATGGGATCAGGCCCTCTGGATAAGTGAGACAGTTGATTAGCTTGAACTGTTTGGGAGGCACCCAGGCTGTGGGACCTAGACCTGTCCTTAGTACATGAGCTGGGTGTTTGGAACCTGGGGCTTATGCAGGGATACTTTGCTCAGCCTGGGAGGAGGGGACTGGACCTGCCTGGACTGAATCTACCAGGTTGAGCTGAATCCCCAGGGGAGTCTTTGCCCTGGAGGAAATGGAAATGGAGGTGTGGTGGGGTGAAGGGGGTGGGGTGGGGGGAGGGGAGAGGACAGGGGAAATCCGTGGCTGATGTGTAAAATTAAATTAAATTATAAAATAAAAAAATTTTAAAAGGTCAGATTCTTCTAGATAACTTCAGTGTGAAAAATGATTAGCCCTATGTTTATAAAACATTGTCTGCTAATTTTGTAAGTTTATGTTTCATATTAAATTGTAATTTTAATGAAAATTCTGAAATAAGTTCATGTCAATTGAAAGGTTCTAGGTGTATCTCAGTAACATACTTTACAACATATTAACAATAAATATGTGGAATTTAATATTAACAAAATTGCCAATATTGAGCCCTGCATTTCCCATCATAATTTGACAGTCTGGTCAAGTGTTTCATAAAATGGTGTGTGCATTCCATGACATACTTGTGTAGATGTAGACATCATCAGCCTACTTAGATGTTTAAATAGCTATACAGTTTTATTTGGAAATTTCTGAGTTTGACATGGGCTTCATAAAAATATTTACTTGATCATTTAAATTATTATGGTTTTGTCCATAAAAAATCAAGAAACCTTAAAAAACAGGAGTATTTATTAGCAACGTTATTGCTTCTGGATTTATCTTTAATGATTTCATTCTTGTTGCAGATTCTTCTCATACCTTTTTATTATGTGTATTTATAGCTATAGTAAGTTCTAAGTAGCTTGATTTGTCTCATGTTCCAGCTTCCCGTTTTGGAGAATATAAAAATAAAGATAGTGGGAAGATTAAGTTCCTTAAACATAGCCAGGCATAGTGGCAAATTCCTTTAGTCCCAGCACCTGGGGTGGCAAATCAGAGGCAGTTGGATCTCTGTAACTTCAAGGCCACAAGGTCTACATAGTGAGTTACAGGACAGACAGAATTATATAGTAAGTATATAAGTAAGACCCTTACATAAGATTGTCTTACTCATTTAATTATTGTTATATATACATGTATCATTATATATACATATAATTATATATACATATAAATATAATCACTAAAATATTCCAGGTAGGAACACAGCCTTACACAAAGCAACCTATCATTAGACAAACAAACATTACTATTTTGTTCACTATTTCACAGCAAATGTGGTTTCAGTATAGTATCTAATTAAAAACATAGCATATAATTAGATTATCCAATTAAATAACAAAACTCATCCTTATGACTATGTGTCTACTTTTCTATGTTTTAAATGGAATGATATGAATTTTATATTATTCATCAAACACATGATGCTTCACTGAAGAATGATAGCTTTTTTTCACACATCTTATTCATCTTCCTTACAGCATTTAGACTTAATGGAGTATCATCTGTGGTCCTTTGATTCTTTGCTGTATTACTGCACATTGTTTTCTGTGGTCTTATTGTGGAACTTTACAATTTTGCTATTTTTGAAAGGCTTAAAAGTTATGGTACATCTTGTTCATTGAAATGGAATTTATTGGGTCAACTGACTTCCTTATAACTTTAAATTTCTCAGTGTGGAAGTTAGTATTGTAATGATCCAGCCCAAAGATTAACACCAGATTCTTTATTTTACCAACAATTTTCCAAGTAATTAAGCCATTTTTAATGGGAAAATGGTCTTTTAAGAAAACCTGTTTCAGTTCCTGTACATGAAATCTACAATTAAAAAACAGCCCCAAAATGCCACGATTGCATTTTCTTTCTTTCATTTATCTTAAAATTTTTTACTTTTTTATTTAATCAAGATATAATTGCATTGCCTTACCCATTTTATTCTCTTATTTCAACTTCTTTTATTTCCCTCCTTCGAGTTCCTCTCATGTCTACCTGCTTACTCTCTTTCAAAACCATAAGGTCTTGATCATCTTAAATAAGACACATTTCTACTTTACTCCTAAATATTCTTCATCCCACAAGCAGTACTGCGATTTCTCAAACTCTAATGCTAAATAGAACAAAAGTAGGAATCCGTTAACACAGCTATGATATGTCCTTGGCAGTTACAGTGCTATTGCAATTCTAATTCAGAATGTCAATACACTTTAGTTGTTTGAAAGATATACTATATATCATTTATGAAAGAATGCACTTTGTGTATGGCTATGATCATTATTATTCTTAATTTTATTATGGATATTCTTAGAATGGAATTTTACCTTTCTGAAGATCTCATAATTCTACAAATTCACATATTAGTGTGTAGCCTTATTTCTTCTTTCCCGTCCAGTATGTCTGTTTTCATTCTTTCAGTTTAATAGATGCTTGTTCTCCAGAGATCTGCCTTTGATGTGCAGATACATACATGTTCTGCTAATAGGAGCTGGAATTACAGTTCTCATGGATCCATCCCAGATGGAGCAATGATTAGTGGTCCTCTGGGATAAGCGTCCATTTACCACACTAAAAGCCCTAAATTGCTTTTAAGGAGTGTAAATATTATGAACTCTTTTTAAAGAAAATTAATGCACACATTGTTTCCCTAATATGCTCTGGACACTTTGATATCTAATGAATTGCCTGAATATATCCAAGAATATTTTTATCATGAGTTTTCCTGATGTCAATTACTTGAATAGTGCTTTTATTTTCTAATCTTCCCTCTAAATATTGTACCTTGAATCTGGTTCCTGGTTGTAGATCTGCTCTTCAGATATTACTGCATATGAAAAACTTAACTTTCCAAAATCTTACCTTCAGAACACTCATTCCCTTTCTTCTACTCAATAGCAATCTAGCATGTTTCTTTACAAACTTTATCTTCCTCAACAATCCATTCCTATTCTGCATTTTACTAAAACCATTGTTGTCATCTTTCACCTGCAAAAATCCAAAGCCAGATTCTTCCATTGACCTAAACTTCTTTTTATCCTCTCTGACTTTACCCTACTCTTAAGTGATAAGAGAGTCAGGTTACTTGTCCCACACAAGCCCATTCACAAGGAATTCATGAAAAATTATCTTTTCTTCTAGCAAAAGACAGGAAATTATTTTACCCAGACTCATTATGGTTTGGATATGAAATAATTCTCTCCAGGCTCATGTGTTTGACCTCAGCTGTTAGATCTATTCTGGGAGGCTATAGAATCTCAGTGACATCCAACCCAGCAGAGGAAAATTAATGGAAAATAGGCATGAGACCTTGCTAGTGTCATGCTTCTCTCTATTTTAATTCCTCTCCTTCTCCTTGTACATCTCTACTTGTTTTCTTCCTCTTCTTCCTCCTCTCCTTGCAGTACTTTGAACACTATCATGCCTTTCTTTGCTATGTGCCATCATTAGCCTTTTATTGTCATTTATAATTATTCCAGACTTCTAAGAACTAAACTACAGCCCATGTACAGTTTCCTAAAGTTCTTGCAAAGATGGTACATCTTATCGCATGAGGGTTTTCTCTAAAATCAGCAGACTTTTTTTTTCTAATTTTTAACTCTTTCCCTTTATTGTTGTTCCATCTTGTTTTATTTTCAAACTGTTTTAATTAAAAATTTTTACATGAACTACTGTTGAGACAATTCAAAGCTTCAGTATACCCTTCTCTTCTCCAAAGGTAAAATTTATCATAGAGGAGTCATCAATTTGAATTTCACCTTATCAGGAATGCCTCTGTTTTTTTTTTTCTTTTTTTTTTCTGATCACCAAACGATGCTTCACTTTCATGTTCCTTAAAAAAAATCAGAGCCTATTTTTGTTTGCAAGTTTAAAATTTTAGGTTTTTAAGTTTCCTATTCTTTCTATGAAGTTTTCTTTACCTGAATTAGATTTTGTTTCCATTACAAACTAGATCTAACTGATTGCTCATAATATCTCACTTCTATCAGATCATACTGCTTCACAAATTTAATTATTTCTAATTGTATTTTTTAATTAATTTTAGGCCACTCCCATGATAATAACTCCTGTCCAACATTTAGACATTGTGTAACTAAAACATCTGTGTGTATCATATAAACTTTATCATACAAGTACATAATGGGAGCACAGTATATATTCACAGAATTTTTGTTTCTCATTTTTATTAGTTCTTTGATAATTTCATATAAATCTTATCATATTCACCACCCTCTCCCAACTTCTCCCAGATCCACCCCAATTACTTATCTACCTAACTTTGCATGCTCCTTTTTATTTATTCAGTTTTAAATTCAAGTACAGTTTTTACTGTCTATATACTCTTAGATGTGTGGCTTTTCCAGTGGAGTGTAATCTACCTACCGATGGTCACACCCTTAAAGAAAACTGATTCTCTTACAGCATCTATAAAAATATTTTTCAAAAAAATATTAGATTATAAAGTAATTATATAACTTCTCCATTACATAAATGTTCCATTCCCATTATTTTCACATAAGAATCTTTTCAAATAACTCATTATAACTACTACAAATCAATCACCTAATTACATGGAGAACGTTTAAAAAGCATTTATTATGATTGCATACAATGATAACTATTTTAGGATATATTATCTTTTTGCTTTTATTACATTACAGATTTTTGTCTCTCAAAACAGCAAGCATTAGACTGGAAAACATTTCATTTTGTTGGTTATTTTTCTTTTTGGAAAATGTCTTAACTGAAAGATATTCTTAAATATCATTTTTAAATCATTAAAGAAATTTATTCACTGAGAAGTGACATGGAAAAATCCTAATAAGTGATAGTTTGTAGACTTCAAGCTGAACAATTCTGATTTCGTGGCCATTTTTAGAAATTTTAGACGTGTACATATCTAATACTAACCAAGAAAACTAAGCTTACAAGCATAAATAAGAATTGAAAAGAAAAATATTTTTTCTTTATTTCTTAGTGTAGAGTTAGACTATTTAGGAGTAGGGAGTGTAAGATCATCAAAGAATAGGAGAGGGGACTATAGCTTTTAAAGACTCCACTAGAACAATAAAGAGGGAGTAACAAGAAAAGGAAATGTTAGAATTATCTGGGATATTATTAAACCTTTGGGGAAAGTTTTTATGCTATTTAGCTTTGTTAAAATATATCTAGACTAATAGATTATATTTAAAAAATTCCAGGAAGGCCTCTAGAAGTTAGATTCAGAAGACATTTATTTTAATGTCATAATCTCTATTGTCAAGGTTACAAACTGTCAATGCTACAGGATATGTATATAACTATATTAACTTACAACAACAACAAAAAAACAGAAGACTTTTCAGGGAATGTCAACTGATTAGTCAGTAACAATGTAGGAGAACTTCTAAGATGAAGAAATGAGACATTTATGCGTGACAGTCAGATAGACTTGCAGTATCAAATGTAGAAGCAAATAGTATCATACAGTTAGAGAAATTTTAAGCAAAGGCTTGGATTAATGCCTCCAGTGAAAAATCTGATATTGTTGGTATTTAATTTGCTTTCATAAATCATTATAAGCCATTAAGGGAACAGTGGATCATTTAATAATATTTTTTAAATGTCAAAATTTGGAGAAACCATTCTCTGATTCTCTTGGTTCTAATGCCATAGATCATTGGATTTGCCAAGGGAGGAACAAGGAGGTAAATATTAGCCACACAGATATGAATATGAGGGGCCACATGACAACCAAAGCTGTGAGTAAGGAAGGAGAAAAAGGCTGGTGTATAGGCTACTAAGATGACACAAACATGGGATCTGCACGTGCCCAGGGTCTTCAGCCATGCCGCTTTGGATGGAAGATGGAAGACAGTGTAAAGGATGGCAGCGTAGGAGCATATGATCAATATGAAATCTAAACGACCTGCTATGAAGGCCACAGTCAGACTGTGTAATCTGAAAATCCTGGTCTCTGCACAAGCAAGCTTGAATTAATGGCTTTCCTCGATTAGAAGCAATTAAGTAAGTGAAACATCCAAAAAATTTAAACAATTGAAGTTAATATGACTTTATGGTCTAAGTAGCAAATTTTCTCACAAATGCAAGGAAATGTCCTTAAATTTTAAATCCATCCAATGTATCCTGCTGTGGAACCAAAAAGATCTTTGAGAGACCATTTAGTAAATGTTGGAAAATCATTAGCTCAATCTGATTACAAATTCCTCATAAGCATTTTAGAGCACATGGAAGAAATGAGACAATTACCTCAACTGGATGTAGGGTGCATCAAAATCAGAAAGCTTTCTTATCATTTCCTATGGGTACAGATTGTGGTGTTAGCATCCTAATTTAATTTCAGAATATCCTTATGGTATTATGAAATATTTCTTGATTTTCTTCCCTTGCTGTTCAACTCTTAACTTCACTGCAATGCTGACTAAGAATTCATTGCAGAAGAAGTAGGTTGTTTATATGCTGTCTTCTAAATCCAATCTAATTTTTTAAATGAAGATTTCACGCTTTTCTAGTATTTCTTAGTCAGAGTAAATTAGGATGTCTGTCATGGGGGCACAGATATCTGAGTGCCAGAAGCATATGCTTGTGGTCCTACATATTCCGGAGGTTGAGCCAGAGGAAATCACAAATTTAAATTTTCCCTGCATTCCAGAGTGAGTTCAAGCCAGCTTGAGCTTTTAAGACCATGATTCACATCTACATATGATGTGCAATATATATATATATACATATATATATATATATATTTAAGATGTAGCTGAGTGATAGAGTAAATGTGCAATATTTCATTTTTTAAGACACAATTTATTTATTTTACTTTCTTTATATGGATGTTCTGCTTGCATGAATGTATGTGCACCATATGCATGACTATAGGATATCCTAGAACTGGGGTTATGGATGGTTGTGGACTACCTTATAGGTACTAAGAATTGAATCCAGGTACTCTGCAAGAACAACTAGTAATCTTATCCACTGAGCCATCTCTCCAGCTCCTACATCTTAAAACCCACATGTCAAACACCTTTCTGATTGCTTTTCCCACAATTAATAGCAAATTATGACAGTGTAGAACCTTTGTTAATGGCCCAAATCCTTAAAAGTTGGTTTTATTTATTGTGTATAGAATGAATAATGTTTCAACTTTGAGTGTGCATTGATGAATAATTTCCATTCTCACTCCAAACTGCTTCTAATGCATCTATAGTGACACTACAAATTATATACAATTATATTACCATTCAAATGAGGACATTATCTATGTAATCCTGCCTAAATTCCTTGGTAAATGCAATCTTTCCACTTGAAATTCTACATGATATTTTTTACTCATTTAACACCAAATTTTGTTTTTAGGACCCAAATGAAATCTAAGACAAATGTATCATTGGCAAAGTTCAATGACATGTAAGGATTCACAGAGTGGTGGGAGCAAGAGAATGAGCTAGAACTGGCAGAAAGGACTTTTTTGCATGCTGGGAACTTTCAGCATCATATTTTGGGTGGTGTTTCCTAGCGGTTCCTAGTAATATACATATTCTACATAGCATCAAGATTGTTATACTAAGGTAAACACTTAGATGGTTAGGTTTACATTAGTGCTACTATATAAGAGCTGCTATAAAAGTTAACGTACTTATCTTACTGTGGAATTGCACTTTTGTTTGTCTTGGCGAAACAACAAAAAATGGAATTATTGGAAGAGAATGTAGATATATATTTTTTATTGGAAACTTTCAGTAGAGAGAAAAATGAAAACATTAATATGACATTTGAAACACAAATATATACATGATGTTTATGTCAAGAACATAGCTATAAAGGACAAGAGGAAATATTTTTAGAATATTTTTGTGGAAATGATAAAATTACATTATCATCATTTATATTTATGTTTGAGAAATGAAAGAGATTAGACACAAAAAATATAGAAGATTGATGAGACCTGAATTCAAACAACTAAATGGGTAGACAAATGAAAACAGAAGCTAAACCTGAATTAATAATAATTCTTTGGCAAACATCAAAGATAGGAAGAGAAAAAAGTGGAACAAAGTTGAAAACTGTCAGTTTGTTTACTTCTCTAAGACCAGAATTAATCTTGAGCCTTCACAAACGATTGTGGAGCTGGATAGACTTCAGAATGTTGGAATGTTGAACACAGACCATCAATGATGATCCCACACAAGGGTAGAGAGTGTCAGAAACTGAGTCTCATTCTGAGGGGAGTAAAGCTTTTGAGAAGATACTGTCTGAAATCTTTGTTCCAATGGTGTAGTTTCATCATCATTGTCTTAGGTTCTATTATCTGAAACCTGACAGAGAAAGGCAGGTTGTCTTTTTTCTTTCACATTTTTATAATTAGTGTGTTATGGGTATCCTTTGAAAATGACTGACTTACTAAACTCAGTGTTTTAAAATGCCTGCCAATTAGTGACATTGAAATGTATAATGGTTAATAATATATGGAACTTTCTACCTTGGGATTTGGGAAGATCCCCAATGAAACCATTCTATATGTATATAAATACTGTCACTTAGTGGCAAGCAAACAATATCAAGGAAAGAACTGTGTGTGCATAATTCAAATAAAGTTATTTCAGGACTATGAGAGCTTTGGAGAAAGATGCGTTAGATTCAGGCATGGGTGCTGACACTGACTAACCCAGCACTTGAGAGGGAGGAAGCAGAAGGACCATGAATTCGAGGTCTTCCTCAGTTATATGACAAATTAGAGGCTACCCTGAATAGCTTGAGATTGTGTCTCAGGAAATCAAAATAGCTCACCAACCAACTGAACAGGAAAGAAGATGCACTGGTAGTAGTATTCTCTATTTGATTTTGACCTAACTGTTTAAATAATTAGCTCATTTGCATCTAAGTGCACATTTATAAGTGGAAGTTGATTAAAGGCAATTTAGACTCTTTTTGGATAACATGGAGAACTTGTCTTCTGAGCTCTTGTATATTATGCTGTGTGTGGTGAACAGGACTAAAAAAATAGCTATAGTAAGAGCGGTGGCACACTAAAAAATCAGGTGTCCTTAAAAATTAGATAATGACAAATTTTCTAATGTATCAATAGTGGGAACTTAGGAAAACTTATGTGTGCAAAAGTAGATTTTAATTGAATTCAAAGGTAAAATAATGGGCTATGGTCTAGTCTAGTAGTTGAATTCTTTCTTCGCATTTACAGAATTTGACTACCAGTGCATAGGACACGAATTCACATAGGCACATATATACCTGTGGAAATCACTACAAAATGTTGCTCAATAGAATTGACATTCATTAAATAGTTGCTAGAAGTTGATAGTAGGCACCACTGGTACATTTATAAGAATAGTTCTTAGTCGGCTCCTTTACTTCAGTTTCTTGACGGATGGAAAAGAAATCACTGTTGTTTATGTTTTCTGGACCTTGCAGTTCTCAGAATCACTATGCTATGAAATGATGCATTATAAGATAGATTCTAATTCTTTAGCCAAGGAGACTACTTTTCATTTTAAAATATCAGTGAACTTTCAATGTTTGTGTTCTAGTCCTAATGGTAGTTTGCTTTGGGCAAATAAAGGCAGGATTCAGGAGAATAACTTGTGGCGTTAGAAGGACAAGGATGTTCTTGGCTCATGCTGTAGTGGGAAGTACTGTGGTTCTTCTGTCAACATCTAACTGTGCTGGAAGTTTGCATTGATATAACCAGTCAATACTTCCGCCCTTCAGCCTTCATATCTCCCAGGTATGTCTTTCTCTCTACAGACTTTAAACTGGGAATAATGAAAATTTATTTTAGTAAAAATATATTTTAAAAAGTTAAGAATAATTCATTCAGTTTTTTCCCATGGTTTTTTTCCTTTTATTATTTTTCATGAAGTAGGTGTTACTTAAATTAATGCATCTTTTAATTTTTTTATTTTATTTTTTGAGATTATAATATAATAACATCATTTCTCCCTACCCTTTCCTCCCTCTAAACCCACCCATATATTTCTCCATACATTTCCTTTTAAATTCATACAAGTAGCATTATGCAGACTAAAGAGATTGTGTTTACATATTTAGGAATAATGCACCATTTAGTTGTTTCTAAAGATAATTACATAATACATTATTGTACTTATGGTCCCAAAGTAGTTAACGACAACTTCCTTGTCTATAGTCAATAGGATTCAAATTAACTGTACAACTTTGTAATATTTTGAAAATGAAAAAGGAATGTTTCAGGATAACCTCTTAATTGTCTCTGAAAAAGATCAACCAATGTTTGAATTATGAAATTATGAAGCAAAGATGATAAAGATGAAGCAAGAATGTACCATAAAGGTCCAGTATTTGATCCATTTGCCAAGCAAAATTTTTTCTCAGGGCAAAGAAATTCCCAGATTCCATTAACTTTCTTACTTCTTTTAATATAATTTAATATTAATTATCATTGTTTACTTTCAGTAGACATTGATTACATGTTTGTAACTGTGTTACTTCAGAATTCTAAGGCTCATCAGTTTGGGACCCTATTATCTGTTATAGGAACTGGGTTTTATGGAAGCGAGGTACATAAATAACCTCCATTAAGTTTCTATATGAGTTTAAAACCCAGAAAGGATAAAAATTACTTGATTTAATCAAGAAATTGGCACTTTTAAAATATAGTGCTTGGAATTCTAAAAAAAATGAATAAATAAAAGCATAAAATGCAAAGTAATTAGCATACTGGTTAGGATGTTACTTTTGTATTCCAACCATAATCATATGATGACTGTTAGTGAGAAGTATCTGTGATGTACATCTCTTTGATCTAGCACTTTCCTCTTTTGGGGGACTTTTCTTCTCATCTATTACAAAGAATCTTTCATTTCCCTCTGCTTCTGTTTCTTTTACTCTTCAGCATTCCAATGACCATTCTAGTTTTGAAAGCAATACCAGACTTTTAATAAACATTCATATATTTAGTTTAAGTATTGTTCCAAATACTGATCTGTTGGAGAGAATATTTCACTAAATGTATGAGAAGAAAGAGAAGTATTCTCAAGATATAGATTATGAAACTGGAAAACGGGTTTAAGCAAATTTTGTAAGTGGAAAGTGGGAATCAAGTACTAAAATCTAGATCCCATTGCTGATTAATTTTTTCTTTTCTTCTTTTTTTTATAGATTTATTTATTTAGTATGTTTACAGTGTTCTGTTTGCATGTATTCTTGCAAGCCAGAAGAGGACACCAGATAGATCTCATTAGAGATGGTTGTGAGCCACCATGTGGTTGCTGGGAATTGAACTCAGGACCTCTGGATAAACAGTCAGTGCCCTTAAGCTCTGAGCCATCCCTCCAGCCCCTGATTATGTTTTTCAAGCCTTTGTTTTAAAAATTCATTGAAAAGGCCCATAATCTGATAAAAGTGCTATCATACAATGGGGGAAGCATAATACACTTTTTGCCTTTAAACTGTTGGGCAATTATTGAATGAAAAAAAGAAGCTTCTCTAATTTCTAGCACATCAAGTCATAAGTGACATAAACAGCATGTGGCACTTTCAGCAGTTCTTCTAACCTGTTTTCCTCATACTCAAACAACAAAGTAAAATGCTTTTCACATTGTTTACAAAACTGATACTTAGGGATGTTTTGACCATAGTCCAATCACTGGTGTTGTTGAGTAGTATTAAACAGGAGCTTAGTGTTCCTCCATGCTCTGTTTATGACAGAATTTGTATCCCAGATTATTTTTGTTCTCCCATAAATGCACATAATATAAAAAGAAGCCCATGCTTAACTGATAGAGTCCAGAGAACTGGCATCCACGGAGGAAGAGAATAAGTTCTCCACTAATATATCAAACATGTTCCTTTATGAGGGTCCTGATGTGAACAGATGAAAATAAATCCTTCATGGAAGATATTGGAATCAGTGTCTATATACAGAAAGACTGGAGAAAAATTCTAAATATATTTTTTTAATTCTAAATATTTTTCAAATAGACTGATTAATAAAACTGTAGTTAAAGGTATGGAAAAGGTTTAAAATAATTAGATCCCCCCAAAATAAGTGTGCATTATATTAAAAATCTTCAAGAAACTTTGCTTTTTATTTTAAATTACCTGTTTTGAACCCATAATTTATTCTTTTTCCAATTCATTCAAACTTGTATAATTCTCAAATTATCATAAAATTTCCCATAAAAGTTAAAAATGTGCAAAATATTTTCCTCATTTCATGTGCATTTTCATACAGTTCTATCATTTAGCTACTGTGTTCTAATAAACATTCGAAAGTCTCTCAAAACAGTGGCAAAAATAATCTGTTTGTACAGCTTACCATACAATAAAAAAAAAAATGAAGTCAAAACTCCTAGTGCTTTTATAGTAGCCAGGCACATGTTTGGTAAACAACAAGAAACCCAAAGCCAGCTAAGTGCCTTCTGAAGCTCTGATGGAAACAGCAATGCCTTTGACTCACACATGCCTCAGAGTTATCCCAAGGGATGAATGCAAATTGGGAGGAAGGAACACATTATTCCTCAACCATCCAAGAAAAGCAGAGCTCCAGGCATTCACAGTAGATCTGAGTTACTGCTTTTAGCTCCTACAGCAGAAAATTCATGTAGGAAACAATGCCTTATCTCCTCCTAGAGTGAGAATCATAAAGCAGAATGAAAATATCAATGGTCTTGTGAGTAGTGTACACACTGACCTGAGTCTTGTGCTTCCTTCTTTCTTGCATAGAGCCATGGGCTTCAGTACCTCCACTGGGACCTGAGACTAGATCACAGAACCAAAGCCCACACTAACCCCCAGCCACTCTCCAGCAGTGAACCACCTAAAGTCTGTGTTGATGTGTGACTCGCATTGGACAGCTGGGAAAGTTCCAATAATATCCATTTACTCTTGAAAGTCTGAAATATAAGGTACTTATGACAGTTTAAGTTTCCTATATCAAGAATCTGATGGCAAGAGATTCAAACTTGGGTTCTCAAAGTAAGGCTTTTCACAGTAGAGAATTGGATGTGAGCACTAATTGGAAGAATTACCCAAGATATCTTCCTGGGTTTAACAGACACTTCTGGTCTAAAAATATAAACATCATGATAAGACACAGTGTTCATATCCTATATGCTTTGTCCTACAAGAATCTCAAGTAGACTGCCTCTTGTCTACAACAAGCAGGCTAACCTCAACGGGGGTTAAAAACGAAACTATTCACTTCCAAGTCACCAATCACAACGGAGAGAGCCAACAGTTACTCAAAGACTTCACACAGACACTGTGAAGTTGCCTTGGTACCAGAAACATGTAGATTGTTCATTAATTCTCTATGAGGTCTAACTTATTTTTGCACTTTTTGAAACTGGAATGTAAAATATCCTCTTAATAACACATATTTTATCCACTTTCCAACATTCTACTAAGGAGCAACCAAATTCTGATTCATTGAAAGAACACTGTATTTTACCAGTCTCTTTTATAATCACAGCTATCACCCTGAGAAGCAACAGATTGTTCAAGATCTTGAAAGAAAGACTGATTCTAAAAAGATTAAAAAAAAATCTGTCCAAAATTGTCCTTGGGAACAGATACCAGTGATCAGAATAATACTTTCCTAGGGGCAGAATGGCTCATAAATAATGCTCTCATGGGATCACTGATTAGGTAAAAAGATGTCTCTTCTAAGACCACAACTCACAGAAGAACTTTTCAATTTGATGATTAGTGGTTGTCTTCCAGAAGTAAAGAAACAACAGATAGTTAAAACTCCCAAGCAAATGAGTGTAGAGGTCCCAAAGAGGCAGAATAGAGCTCTCACTGGTGTATTTGCATGTGCCAAAGAAATCAGCAGTCCAGAAATTTCACTTTTACCTCTTTCACGGAACTATTGAAGGCTTCATGTGAGTGTTTGCTTCTACCATGACAAGCATCATAGACCTTTCATCACCAACTGAACAAAGAACCACAGGAGGCTATGATCTTTCCTCAAAATTTACTGTAGTTAAGCCGGGCGTTGGTGGCGCACGCCTTTAATCCCAGCACTCGGGAGGCAGAGCCAGGCGAATCTCTGTGAGTTCGAGGCCAGCCTGGGCTACCAAGTGAGCTCCAGGAGAGGCGCAAAGCTACACAGAGAAACCCTGTCTCTAAAAACAAAAAAAAAAAATTACTGTAGTTGAATACTAGTAACTGCTTGACAAAGAATAAGCTTAAGTATATATATATATATATATATATATTCACTTTCCTCTCAAATTCTCTTTTTTCAGGTATCATGGTCAGTGGCGAGAGGACAGAATGATGAGCTCAGTGAAACCCAACAACATGTCATATCTGAACCCTAGAACTGTAATTTTGATTGGAATCCCTGGACTAGAGCATCTGCAGTTTTGGATTGGATTCCCATTTTTTGCAGTGTGTCTAGTGGCTCTTTTGGGAAATATTATTTTATTGATCATCATCCCAGCTGAGCGTAGCTTGCACCAACCCATGTATATCTTCCTGGCTGTGCTGGCAGCCACAGACGTAGGACTCTGTGCAGCAATTGCCCCCAAAATGTTAGCCATCTTTTGGTTTAGAGCTTATTCCATGGCCTTTGATGCCTGCCTAGCCCAGCTGTTCTTCATCCACACTTTGCAGTGCATGGAGTCTGGCATTCTATTAGCAATGGCTTTTGATCGTTACATTGCCATCTGTGATCCTCTGAGGCACACATCTATCCTTACACCTTCAATTCTGGGTCGTATGATAGCGGTGGTGGTAATTCGAGCAATAGTGCTAGTAGGTCTGTTACCAATTCTAATAAAAAGACTGCATCTTTTTCATTCCATTCAAATTGACCACTCTTATTGTGAACACATGGCTGTGGTGAAGCTTGCAGCAGATGATGCACAAGTAAATAAAATATGTGGTCTTTTTGTGGGGTTTAGCATTCTGGGATTTGATATGATTTTTATCCTCATATCTTATACACTGATATTCCAGGCTGTTTTTCATCTTCAACAGAAGGAGGCACGGATGAAAGCCTTCAACACCTGCACAGCTCATATTTTTGTTTTTCTGGAGTTTTATATTCTAGCCTTTTTCTCCTTTTTCAGCCACCGTTTTGGCCATGTTGTTCCTTCAACTCACATTCTTCTGTCTACCATCTACCTCCTCCTGCCTCCTGCTCTCAACCCTATTGTCTATGGTGTAAAAAACATGGTCATTCGTAAGAGGGTGGCACAGATCTTTCTTCTAAATCGTGGATGTCAGCAGTGATCTGCCAGACACTGCCTTGCAGAAAAGGTTGTGTCTTTCTAGAGATGAGAAAGGTTTCTACTCTGTGCTCATTGTACAGGTTCCACATCCTCATGATGGAACATGAAGAGATTCACTTCTACAATTAGAAATGGATTGAAATAGAAAGTCCTCAGAATAAGACTGCTATCATGTCCTCATCTCTGATATGCTTGATTTCAAATACACATATCTCATATTTCCTTTTTTAATTAGGTTTAATCTGTGGTACATGTACTTTTTGATTAAAAATGAAAGTGTTAGTTATTTGCTGATTACTCAAGGTAATATTTTTAATATATCATCTCATACATAGGTTCATTTTTGTTATTGATTTTATTGTATTGTTCATGTTTTATATTTTCATCCTATTAAATTAAAAATAACAAAAATAAGTTAAAATTTAATAGGATTTATACTCAGTATGATTATTATGCTAATAATTACTTATTGAGATTTTTATTTATTTCTAAATAAATTCTTATATACTTGTAATCTAATCATTGCCATTAGAAAGTATTAATATTTGCATTTTGTCCCAGTATAACCATTATACTATGTGGCTTTGTAATTAATATGTTTATTATTTATTATATTGTGTGTGTATGTGTGTGTGTATGTGTGTGTGTGTGTGTGTGTGTGTAAATGATCTGTTTACAACTTAATTTAAGGGATTAAGGAAATGGTTCAATGTTTATGAGTGAGCACTTGTTAATCTCTCAAAAGACCCGGGTTTGGTTCCTATCATACACATCTTGGTTCACAACCACCTGGTTCACAACCACCAGGGAATCTGACACATTTTACAGAACTCTGTGGGCAGGTAGTACACACTTGTTGCAAATTCATATAAGAAGAAAACACACTCAAACACATAAAATAAAATAAATATTAATAGATAACTAAAAGTAGATGAATTGAAATTTGAGCAAGTAATTAATAATTAAAAAATTCAGAGAAGCAGAGATATCTCTCCAGCACAAAATAAATCACTGACATAAAGAAATGAAATAATAAACTGAATTCTATGTATGTTAAAATGTAAAGCATATTTTGAATAAATATGTAGCAATAAAATTCAATAATATAGGGGGCTGGAGAGATGGCTCAGCAGTTAAGAGCACTAGCTGTTCTTCCAGAGGTCCTGAGTTCAATTCCCAGCAACCACATGTTGGCTCACAACCATCTGTAATGAGATCTGGTTCCCTCTTCTGGCCTGCAGTCATATATGTAGGCAGAACACTTTATACATAATAAATAAAAAAAAAAACCAATAATATAAGTATACTTATTACACTTCCTGGAGGATATGTTTTGAAATTCTTTTCTAAGTGAATTCGATTCCTGTTCTACAGTTGGCAACATATGCCTAGTACTGTAAACCCATGGTTAGCATCATAGGCATGGAGAGGGAACTCATTGCAGGTGTCTAGCTAAATCAGCACAGCACCCAATTGATTTCTAAATGTTTAAATATATATAGACATTTGCTACTTTCAGCTCAATAAGAGAAACTTCTCTTTGCAGTGAAAGATAGTGAGTGAAGAGAAACATGGATGGTCAAAGCCCAGAATGACTGTATCTTGAGGACTCATCCCTGAACAAAGCATGTTTATCACCTACTAAGATGTAAGAGATGTTGAAGAAGAGGGGGTGCAAGAACATAAGAGCAAGAAGTTAGGGAGAAGGGCTGCAAAATGCCAGCTTTGGGAATGATGTAGCCTTTGCAATTATGAACTCATAGCATCTGTGGCTACCTACACTGGTCTGACATGTCAGTTGTCAATGGGGGAGGAACACATGGAGCACTATCCTTTCCTGCTGGACTGTTGTCTACTTACATATTCTGGGAGAGGGAGCGTCATCGTTATCACCTATGTGCTCTCCGGTCAGCCCACCTGATTCCAATGGTTAATTACAATCCTATGGTCAAACTAATGACCTTTGCTAAACTCAGTACATCACAAATAAATCAAAAAGATATGAATGTTAGAAAGGTATTTGGAGGGAAATGGAGATGAGAGAAGATGGTGGATGAGAATAACCACAATGTATTATGTATATGTATGCCATTTTCAAAGAATGCATTTAGTGAATAACAATTCTAAATCACTCTCTCATTAAAACATCTAAATATTTTATGGTAATACTTTCCATTCTCCCCATAGCTATTCAATATAGTACTTGAATTTGTAAATAAAGCAATAAGACAACTGAAAGAAATTAAGGGGATATAAATTGGAAAGAAGTCAAAATATCTTCATTTGCAGATGATATGATAGTATATACAAGCAATTCAAAAAATTCTACCAGAGTAATTCTACAGCTGATAAGCATTTTCAGCAATGTGGCTGGTTACAAGATTAAAAAAACAAAATGAAACAAAATGGTATTCCTTCCTCCTATATACAAATGACAAATGGACTGAGAAAGAAATCAGAGAAACAACACAATTCACATAATAACCACAAACAGTATAAAATATCTTGGGCTAACCCTAACCAAGTAAATGAAATACTTGCAGGACAAAAAACTTTAAGTCTTTGAAGAAAGAACTGAAGAAGATATGAGAAGATGGAAAGATCACTCATAGTCATGGATTAGTAGATTTAACATAATAAAAAGACCATCCTACCAAAAGCAGTCTACATATTCAACACAATCCTCATCAAAATTCCGACACAAGTCTTTACAGACCTTTAAAAGAACAATATTCTATTTCACATGGAAAAACAAAACTCAGGATACCTAAAACAATCCTGAACATAAAGAACTTTCAGAGGTATCAGTATCCCTGTTTTGAAGCTATACCACAGAGCTATTATAATAAAAAAATCCATATTGGCATAAAAACAGATACATTGCTCAATGGAATGAAACTGAAGACCCAGATATAAAACATAAATTCACATACCTATGGAACCTGATTTTAGATTAAAAAAAAAATCAAACAAACAAAAAAGACCAGAAATACACACTGGTAAAGAGAAACCATCTTCAGAAAATGATGCTGGTCTAACTAAATGTGGGCATGTAGAAGAATGCAAATAAGTATTTATCACCCTGTACAGACTCAAGTCCAAGTAAAGCAAAGACTTCAACATGAAACCATATACACTGAACCTGATAGAAGAGAAAGAATAGAATAGCCTTAAATGCATTGGCAAAGGAAAAGACTTTTTTGAACAGAACATTGTTAGCACAGACACTAATATCCACAAATAATAAATGTGACTTCACAAAACAAAATTTTCTGTAAGGCAAAGGACACCATCAATAGAACAAATCAGCACGCTATAGGATGGGAAAATATCTTCACCAACCTCACATCCAATATAGGACTAAAATCTAAAATATATAAAGAATTCAAGAAACTGGCCTGAGCCACCATGTCTATCCTAAGTTGCTTCAAATGCATTTCATGAGGCATTAGAATGATGAGATGAGTTACATGAACAATTATACATAACTATATTCAAAAAATACTTAGAAGGGGGAGATGTAGGGAGCCGCCATTCAAAGATGGCGCTGGCCTCCTGGTAGCCTAGTTGTAAACAACTCCATATTTGGCTATGCTCTCGGGACTACATGTCCTGTGACCTGTGCATGCGCGGGTATGGTAATTGGCCTTATGTCCTCAGCCTATCCCGTGGCTCCCCGTGCTTGCATTCTGGCGGGACACAATCACAGATCGGCACATTTGCCTGATTCCCTATATAAGCAGCTGCATTTTAGTTCTGGGGCCCCTCACCTCCCGCTCTCCCTTAACCAAGAGGTGCTCCAATAAAGTGTGATCTGAGAAGAAAAAAAAAAAAAAGAAAGAAACTGGGCATCAATAAACCAAATAATCCAATTAAACAGGAGATACAGATTTAAACAGAATTCTCAATAGAGGAATCTCAAATTGTTGAGAATCACTTAAAGGAATGTTTAACATCTTTAGCTATCAGGAAAGTGCAAATCAAAACTACTTTGAGATTTCATTTATATCTGTCATAATGGCTAAGATAAAAACTACAAATGACAGCTCATGTTGACAAAGATGTGGAACAAGGGGAACACTCCTCCATTGCTGGTTCAAGTGCAAACTTGTACAACCACTATGTAAATCAATATAGACTTTCCTCAGAAAATTAGGAATCAATCTGCCTCCAGACCTATCTGTACCATTCTTGGGGATGTACTCTGCATACATGCTGTGGTTGTTTAGCTTGGGTTTTTTGTGTGACTTCTAAAAGTAGAAGTGGGATGTCTCTGACTCTTTTGCCTGCTCTTTGGACACTTTTCCTCCTATTGGGTTGTCTTGTCTGGCCTTGATATGAGGGTTTATGTCTGGTCTTATTTCATCTTATTTTGCTGTGTTTGGTTGATAGCTGCTTGGACTGCTTTTTCTGAAGCGAAACAGGAGCAGTGGATTTGAGGGAGTGGGTACTGGGAGTAGAATTCAGAGGGTAGGGGGAAGGGATACTGAAATAGGGATATATTGCATGAGAAAAATAAATATAAAGAAAAAAGCTTTCACATAATCTAACTTATCATCTTCCCTGGACAATTCTATCAAATGGTTTAACAAAAAAGGCTGTCTGGGCTGGAGAGGTGGCTCAGAGGTTAAGAGCACTGCTTGCTCTTCCAGAGGTCCTGAGTTTAATTCCCAGCAGCCACATGGTGGATCACAACCATCCATAATGAGATCTGGTGCCCTCTTCTGGCCTACAAGGATATGTGCAGACAGAACACTGTATACATAATAAATAAATAAATAAATAAATAAATAAATAAATAAATAAATAAATAAATAAATCCTTAAAAAAAAAAAGGTTTTCAATCTCAAAACAGTTTCAGAAAATGAAATATCAGTACATTGAAAGACTGCAAAATGAAGTTGAAAGAATTTGAACAATTTAAGGGAGATTCTGTGAAAAATCTTTGGCTGACATCAATGTTGGTGGAGAGTATCAGAAATTCTCCCTAATGGTGGGAATAATGAAAAGGCATTTGGTTTCCACCATTTCCACTACAAAGTGTGTTTACAAACTTGGTATAATAAGATAAATAGGCAAGGATGTAAAAAGGAAAGAAGAAATAAAACTGTTTTAATTTACGAGTAGCCTTGTTCACAACTACAATGAGGAGGTAGAAAGTGACATGGAAACAGGTAAGATGAGACGGGGGCGGAGGGGCACATTCTCAAGTGGAGTTCGGCAGCAGGTGAAATCTGCAGTGTCTTTGTGCTGAGACAAAGTGTACTTCCCTTTATTCTTGAAACTGCAAAGTACTACAATACTTTCAAAGAAATTTAGTAATATAGTAGTAGTTGCCAGGGATACATGACAGCTCTAGTGACATCGTATTTTCCAAGATAAATAGTAATTTTTTTGATTTTGATATAAAAGTGGTCATAGGCCAGAAGGTTGGGCTAATACATGACTATCTTCTGTCCTTCCTTCCTTCCTTTTTCCTTCCTTCCTTCCTCTCTGCCTCCCTCCCTCCCTTCCTGTCCCCCTCTTCCTTCCTTCCTTCCTTCCTTCCTTCCTTCCTTCCTTCCTTCCTTCCTTCCTTCCTTTCTTTCTTTCTTTCTTTTTCTTTCTTCTTCTTTCTTTCTTTCTTTCCTTCTTCCTCCCTTTTAGGCAAATAGAGGTCAAGGTGCAGTTCTGGTTTCTCAGTCCTCAGTCATGCTGAGGGGGGAATTAAAGTATTCAAATCCAAGATTAATCCATCAATTTCTGGTTGTTGTTAAATTGCTCTCACTCTCCATATTTTAATTTTTGACACTTTGAATTCTATGAATGCTACACATTAAGGTATGCTGACGTTCTAAAGATGTCTTGACAAAACTACTTGACAAAATACACAGATAGATATTTGTGTTCAGGCTGTGCAACTTCATGTCAAATAATGAGAATTTTTCCTATACAAACTAAAGATGGATTTCAGAAATGTAGCAGTCCTCCTCCAGGGACTAGGTTAAAACACAGACCTGGGAACAGCTCAGTTCTAAAAAAATCCATGCAAAGTAGTGGCTGGAAGCAAATGATGCAAGGTGGTAAGCTATTAATTCCTTTCCAAATTTAAACTGCATCAGAGAAGAGCTGTTCCATTTAGCTGTTTTTCTGCCTGGGTGAGATTCTTCTCCATGTATTAAGACCTCTATATAGCTAAGTATTTCTGATGATAGCAAATTTTAAAAGGAAGCAAACCAATAAATAGAGAATCAGATGACCTCATTGCAAATGTTTCGATAATGGTTATTCCTCTGGCATGAGCCAGTTTTCTTTCTTGGACCCAGAATTTTTGTTTTCTTGATAGTATGTGATATGGATTAGGCTCACATCTAGATATAGAACAACCTTTAGAGATGGAAGAGGTAGGTAGAAGGTAATTTTTGTATCATCATTTTAATTAAGTGTGAGGAAGGCATACTAGATATGCTAATAACTAGTATCAAGAACAAGGTGAGAATAAGATTATCAAGGTATCTTTTCAATCAAATTTTGCCTAACATTAGCTTAGTAAAAATTTAAAATAGAAAGAGATGGTGTGTGCCTTGTGTGTGTGTGTGTGTGTGTGTGTGTGTGTGTGTGTGTGTGTGTGTACAAACAAGCATATAGTTTGAGCAGAACAGCTGGAAGTATATGAAGAGGGAGTCAAAAATAGGAGCATTCTACTTTTCTTAGCTTATTATTTAATCCTGTTTCCTAAGCAGTGACAGGTCACATCTCATTCCTGAAATCCAGATTGTCAGAGAAACATATGTTGCTCAAAACTTATGCTTTTTCTGATACATAAAAGCAAATTATAAACTCCTATTGAAAAATATTATGTATTTACATACCACAATTTTATATATTATACTATATAGGAGAAACCAGATGTGATACTTGAGTTTTTAACTGTGAAATGTGATCCCTGAATTATTTTCTAGTATAGTGAGACCAGAGCTAATTTTGCCTTGGTCTTCAACCAGCTTAGATCATCAATCAGCTTTTAAATAATGATCTTATATGGAATTTCTTTTTGCAGCCTCTTTACATTTTGCCTCAACAACTTTTGCCCTCCTCACAAAGCATTTGCAGTTTTGTTAGTAATCACCTTTAAGTAATTTCCACTTCTACTGCTAATCTCATTGCAAACAAGCATCTGAATGACTTTGTCATCCAACATTTCCCAATAGTTTAATCAAAATCTCTTTATTTTCTTTGTCATACTTTCACGGTTTCTCTTGCTGGAGAAGCTCATATAGAAATATTTATCCCTTTTCATTAACTACTGAAATATTTTATATTATGTGACACTGAAGAAATTCAGCTTATCCTTGCATATGTATTAATGTGCTAATTACTATGAACAAAATATTATTTTCTTAACACATTAGCTTCTCATTTCCTTCCAAGAAGAAGTATTTTTTAAGATTCCATTCAGAATTATTCAGTGATTATATTTACCTTTGATTAATCATAGAGAAAGTGGAATGAAAATTATATGTAATTTTATGTTCATAAAGTGATTGGTAAAAAAAAAAAAGATTTGGTGGGTTTTAATTTTTACCAAGGAGAGAGAATTAGCAAAGTTTGAAGAGAAACTTGAACAATATTTGAAGTGGAAAAGCTCAATAGTGTAAGAAATTATTTTAACTGCCAGCCGGTAGCAATTAAATGAGCAAAATAAAGTAAATTACATTGAATTCTACTACAAAATTCAGAGCCCTGCTGCTTTGCTGCGTATGAAGCACATTAGTAGAGTAAGTGTGTAAAAACCATATGTAAGCAGAGGGCATATAGTATTCTAGGTTTGGGACACTCCTTTCTTAGTTTATGGTTCCATTTTTGCTTCATTGACCTTTTCTCTGTGTTCTAAACTCCCTCTGTCCTCAAAGATCTGTGAGTACTTACATCATTGTTATCATTTGATTATAAGATGGATGATCTATAATATGACTTTGTCATAGTGACCTTTAACATTGTCTGGAATGTATGCTAAGTTTAGAGATGGATATGGAAAGAGTTCTATTTGCTTTCTTTGAGACCGGCTGGGATGACTCCAAAAACTCACAGAATCAGTGCAATTAGACCATTAATTTTCACTTTTACAATGCCTAGAAGATGAAGATAAGGTCATGTTCATAATCTAAAAATCAACACTGGGTTTACAAAAGAATACTGAAGAACAACATTCTTATGAAACTAAGTCAATGCCCAAAGATTTAAAGCCATATGGTCATACTTTTACATTTATAAGATTATGAGAGGAAATGTGAGTATACTCCTCCACATTCATCAGTTTTCTCTGAGTAGGTGTCAAGATAAGTGGTGAGTAGAGCATTTATCAACCTCATGGGATACGACAACTTGTCATATCTGAACCCAAGGACAGTGATTTTGATTGGCATCCCTGGACTGGAGCATGTGCAGTTTTGGATTGGATTTCCTTTCTTTGTTGTATGCCTGGTGGCTTTGCTGGGGAACCTCTTCCTGCTAGTCATTATCCCCACAGAACGCAGTCTACACCAACCCATGTATATTTTCTTGGCAGTACTGGCAGCTACTGACCTTGGTCTCTGCTTAGCCATTGCTCCTAAGATGTTGGCCATCTTCTGGTTTAGTTCGTGCTCCATGGCTTTTGATGCTTGCCTCACCCAGCTCTTTTTCATCCATGCCTTGCAAGGAATGGAGTCTGGCATCCTGTTGGCCATGGCCTTTGACCGATATGTTGCCATCTGTCATCCTCTGAGACACACATCCATCCTTACACCTTTATTTCTACTTCGAGTGGTTCTGATGGTTGCAGTTCGGGCAACTGTACTTGTTGGGATTTTACCTATCCTCCTTAAGCGACTGCAATGGTTCCACTCTGTTGTAATTGTCCATTCTTACTGTGAGCACATGGCTGTAGTCAAGCTGGCAGCAGAAGATGTCCATATTAATAAATCATATGGGCTCTTTGTGGCTTTTGCAATTCTAGGTTTTGACATGATATTTGTTTTCATCTCCTACATTTTGATTTTCCAAGCTGTTTTTCGTCTTCCACAGAAAGAGGCACGAAGCAAAGCATTCAACACTTGTACAGCTCATATTGTTGTCTTCTTGGAGTTTTATATCCTTGCCTTTTTTTCCTTTTTCAGTCACCGTTTTGGTCATGTATCACCATATGTCCACATCTTATTGTCTACCATCTATCTGCTTCTGCCCCCTGCCCTTAACCCCATTGTCTATGGTGTGAAGACCAAGGAGATTCGCAGATGGGTTGTACAAATTTTTTTTTCTGAACTCTAATACTCAGTAAAAACCCTTAAAGTATTGTGTTAGAGGGAAACTAGAGTTGCCTGTCAAAGCTTCTTATACTATATGTGCCTATTTTTATTAATTTTTTCCAATACAGTGATCTTCTACGATGAGTGTATATTCCCAAGGTAAAAATCAGTCTGAACATGGAATAAACACATGTGAAAAATACAAATATATCTAATACATTCCTATGATCCCTTATCTATGTTTTTCTTCTCCATTTTGTTTCCTTTCTTTCTTGAATTCTTATACCCATGTTTTCTTTCTCCCAACTGAGACACCTATTGTATTTTATGTAATACAAAGATAGTTTTTTTCCCTGACAGTGGACAGTGACACGGATGTGTTCTATGATTCTACAGTGATGATAACAGCATTGACAAAATTTAATGTAATGTTAGTTAAGGTGAGAAAAGTTTCAAACAACGTATTTGGCTTCACATGGAGAAGCAACTTGTCTAGATTGTAAAAGGAATCATGCAAGACTTCATGGAGGACATCATGTTAAATGTGAGATTTAAATGTTAAACTTTACTTTGGATGATAAAGTTTTTTTACCCATAATATTAATTCAGTTTTAAAATTAGTGTCATTAAAACTCGGATTGTGCAGATGTGTGTGACTCTGACTTCCATGAGAAATCAGATCATGGAAAACAGCCTCATCTTCAGCAGCCTCATCTCTGTATTCAACAATGTCCTCATAAACAAACCGTTCTGTTGCAGGGGATCATCTACTAACATCCCTACCATCTGATACACAGTTTTATATAAATGCAAAATATGAACTACATATATTTATTTATTTGCATAAAATATACATTATAAAAATTCAGGTGCCTTTACCCACTGAGACATTTCAACAGCCTAAAGACTAGTGTGGTTTTCAATGGCCACTGTCTGTGTCATTTTGAAACTCATAATAACTTACTTTTCATTAAAAGTTAATTAGGAGGTGTTGTGAAGAGTTTGAAACCTGTACTACTAAACTGAACAAGTATCATGATGAATATACAATTATATCTCCTCCTATTCTTATCTCTATGAACTGAAAGATCTTAGAAACAAATGAAGAAAATAGAGACTGGCATTTCCCTTTGTCTCTCTGGTCTCGCTGTCAGCCCTCATCCTCCAGAGACTATGGATTGAGAGCATATGTACTTTCTTGGCTTGTACCTCATAAGTACAAAAAACAAACATTAATTCACTAAGCTCTCCATTTACTATATATAATTTTCTTTTCCTTTTGATGATTAAGTTACTGACATACTATATTTACAGAGGGGAAGACAGACAAAATTTACCTGGAAATATTTTCAGCCTAAAAATATACCACTGGCATAAAGATATGCTACCAAAAGCAAACCATAGGAGAAATTTTAGTGTCAGTGTATATTTTCAACTTATTCCAAGAAAAAAATGTTTAAGAGGGGCATGGATCTTCACAGCTTTCTTTTGTTGAGGCCATTTTGGAATAGTATAAGAAATAGAACTCCTGATTGTCACAGGGGGACATAGAACTATGAGGCATTTATCCAGTCACTCCACACCTCTTTGTCAATAGGTGGATAGTAACACCTTAAAATGCATTTACAGTACTCCCTGCACATTGTACTCATGGGTAAATTGTACTTCCCAAGCCATAAAAAGGTCTTATAGAAGAAGTCATAAAATGCTATTGACATGAACATGGACTCTCTTCAGGCAACTTCTGAAGCAGCCTGAGAGCATGAGGAGTTTTTAATACTGTACCTAAAATGTTTCTGGTGGGAGGAACAAACTATATAAGGAGGATAAATGTTATTGTTCCAAGTTCCCTCATGTCATATAGAAGATGATAAGGTAAAGAAAACTGATGAGTACATCATATGTTCGTGTACTGAAAAATCTACAAATTTGTGGGAAGAAAACTAAAACTTCAGATATTTAGAAAAGCAATAAAAGTGCCACCTTTCAACATATAAAGATTTTTCATGACCTTGTTCAGTAGAAATTTGCATTTAATTCCAGTGTTTACTTCTCTTATTCATTATTTTTTCTTATTTTACTGGAACATAAGGGATAGTATTAGTTTCCTATAGAGACAATGTTGTAGTGAAATGCATAATCTTTAATAATTAATATTTTAGTAATTAAGATGTGTTGCTTTGAATGTGTTAAATTTATACAAGTATGTGAAACCAGATATATGGCAAGGACAATTTAAAGCAAAAAAAAAAAAGCAGTTCTTTAAAGCCATGGTTTCTTTCCATTTAATTCCATGTTTATTTTTGACAGTTTCATACATTTATATAATATAGTAGTAATTTTAACCATCTTCCCCTCCCAATCTACCTTGATTACCCTCTGAAACCCTTCTTCCCATGCAGTCCTCCAACTCCGATGTCTTCTTTTGATGTCACTCACCAAGCTTATTAGAGTTTCTCACCTGAGCATGTTTTGTATGTTATTCACTGAAGCAAGGGCAACTTATTAGTGGCTACACCACTGAAGAAAATGGCACCCTCATCAAACATCCCTTTTGCAACTATGGTAGCTAGCCTGTAGGGAGAAAACTAGTTTTGTTTTTTTCCATGTCCTTTGACCAAAGGCTGTGATGCCTTAATAAAGAGTGCCTTATCATCACATTCTGATGGGCAAGCAGATCAATGGCATATACCCAGGTGTCTTCGTGACCAACAACTCATAGGGAAATATCCATAGTTGAGACTATAATTATTGTTTAATAACCCTTGGTATCTGGAAGGAGCACTATCCACATGTGTAGGGTATCTCCAACTCTTCCAGAAGGCAATGATTATATTTTAATTCCTCTTTATCACTGAGTAAAATCTCATTGTATATAGGTAACACATTTTCATTATCTATTCATCTGTCAATAGACATCTAAACCAGTTCCATTTCCTAGCTCTTGTGAATATAGAGGCAGAAAACATGGATGTATGGGTGTCTCTGTTATAGAATATATATAATGTTTTAGTTATACACCCAAGAATATATATCTTAGTTTTGCTGCCATATAATTTTTGCTTTCTGAGTAATTGATTTCCATAATTAAAGCCCATTTTCTTATTTGGAAATGCCTATCTCTCAAGCCATCTTATTATGTACCTCATATGATCATGTTATTTGCCCTATAAAACTGTTTAAGCAGAGAAAGAAAGCTCATTACTTATTTATAAGTTCAAAGATGTGTTTATACGTCTACTTTCATTACAATTGCCTTTTATAATATATGATTGTATGTTGGGGATAGAGAAAAAACACGGCCATGAAAGGACAAAATTAACCAGCACTGTGTTGATGACACACATTTCAATTGTACTCTTACATTTTTTGGACAATTTTTTCAGTTCATGTGACCCCATTTGATTAAATACAAAATAAAAATAGTAACAAAGTACTCTTCTTTTATTACATAGAAGCAAGCACTTGAGAGTTACTGGATTTTCATGCACCCATATGGAAAGAATATGCTCTAATTATAGTCTCACACTGACAGAGTTCTTCTCTTCAATCAGGAGTAGATTTCCCCTCTCAAGAAAATCTTGAACTAACTTCTGGCTGTATATAGCACCCAACTCCATTCCACCATGTCTTCTTTTCATGAAAGGTATCAGTTCAGTCTCTGTGGCAGTTGAGTACCCGAAGCACCCACTCCCGCATCTGTTTGGTTCGTGCTGCATATATTAAAGGGTTGACCATGGGAGGCACCAGGAAATACAAATTGTCTATTATAATCTGCAAATAGGGAGCCATATGGTACCCTACAATCTGGGATAAGACTGAAAAGACAACTGGAGAATAAAACAGACCTATGACACAAAGATGAGAACCACATGTGCTAAGAGCTTTGCTCCGGGCTTGCCAAGATGGAATATGAAAGACAGCATGAAGGATTAGTGCATAGGACAGAACGATAAAAACTAGATCAACCCCTACAGATGCTGCCATAACCAGGAGGCCATAAACAATATGATTGGAGATGTCTCCACACGCAATCATCACCACAGCCATGTAGGCACAGTAAGAGTAAGCAATGACCTGGGTTTGGAATCGTTCCAGTCTCTTTGTCAGGATGGGTGCAGGGGTCAGCACTGCTACTGCCCTCGCCAGTATAGCTAGTGCCATCTTCACAAGCATGTTGCTGTCAAGGATGGTTGTATACCTCAGAGGGTACCAGATAGCCACAAATCTATCAAAAGCCATGGCCAAGAGGATTCCTGATTCCATGACATAAAAGGAAGGGATGAAAAACATCTGTGTGAGGCAGGCATCAAAGCTGATTTCTTTGGCATTCATCCAGAAGATTCCTAGCATTCGGGGCACAGTGACTATAACCAGGCACAGGTCCACAACAGATAGTGTAGCCAAGAGAAGGAACATTGGCTCATGAAGACTCTTCTCTATCCAAATGATATTTATGATGGTGACATTTCCTATGATGGTTATTACAAATATTAAGAAAAAGGGCACAGAGAACCAGCCGTGAGAAGATTCCAAGCCTGGGATTCCAGCCAGGATGAATATCAAGGGCTGAGGAATGGAGTTATTACATGAGGGCATGGTCATAGGAGCTCTTCAAGGTCTGATTCCTAGGGAGAACATGGATAATATAATATGAAATTTCTGTATTCGCACTTAGAAATAGTGGTTAGTATAGTAGTTTATGAAGGTAAATGATTCATAAATTGATGATCAAATCAACACTAGCTACTTGGACTGAGAATGAGGAAAATTCTGGACAATTTTCTCTCTAAGAGGAAGAAGCTTTCTCAAAAACTAAGTTCTCATTAAGCATCTACTAATTCCATGGTATAGACTTTTCCATTGCTCTGACTATACAATGCTCAACATTTAGCCTTTTATCATATGACCCCATCTGGGTGATAGGATATAATGGGGCTTGTCTTACACATTACAGGCAGAGTGTATGCATATTATCAAGCTAGTCATTGAAGTGCTTGCTTCAGGCAAGGAAGCTGAATATAATTATGTATTGATCTTGTTTGGGGGATTGGACTTGGTGCTTTAGGATTTTTCTCTGGAAATCTTTAGATGTAAATAGTTCATTCTGATAAAAGATCCAGGAATTCTGGGAAATTTATATAGAAAGCAAGATGATCACTTTGGTAGAATAATGGATGTGTTAGATGACAAAACTGAGATTTTCAAAGGCCTCGGCAGATAATAATTTAGTATTTTTCAGATTATTCAGAAAGCACAATTGGGATGTGGGTAAAGGTCAAAAGAAATTAGTGATTTTCTGTGGAAATGTTTGGTTGTGTTTGTATTGGGAGTAGTATTGGGGGTTAAATATAATAAACATTTCTACCAAAATACCACTTTATTTTAGTTATTAAATATTTGTAACTGTGTAGCTATTTTTATAGGAGAACAAATGTTTCTGTCATTAAATGGAGGTCCTGAATGTATATTAATATGCCAAAATGGAAATTATATATGCATGATAAATATTAATGTAAGGACATGATAGTAAGTTTTAAAAATTATACAAGTGTAATTACATTTCACTTTTAGGGCTCAGACTCTGTAATTTTATTAAACATTTCCACTATATAATAATAAATATCACATAAAAGAAGAAAAGCATAAGATCATGAACCAAAGCATGCATTCCAAAGTTGCTTTACAAACAAACATGGTGATATGAATATTAGGCCATAATTCCTTCTTGAGTTGACAGTTTTCTTATAATACTAGGGTTTTATAGTTATATTCATATCAAATACATCCCATGCCCTATTTAGCATGTTCCAAATTATTTGCAAGGCTAATGAGTTGGCTTTTATTGCTGTTATTGTTGTTTTCATTTGGGATTTCACTATGAAACAGGGTCTTTCTATGAAGTTCAGTTTGACTTCAAACTCACTAGGCTGTCATGTCCTTCTCATACTCATGATCCTCCTGCCTCAGTCTGATGAGGGCTGGCATTACAGGCACACCAGGGATAGTCACCACACCTGACTCTCGGGGAGTTACTGTTCAGTTTCTGGTATAAGCATATCCTTGACTTTGTAAAGACAAATAAAACACACACACACACACACACACACAATGTTTAGGCTTAGGTCATATAATACAGCAAGAGGGGTTTTTATATAGTTAAATCACTATAAATATGTAAGAGCACAATGTGTTGTTGGCCTAGGTGCTAAAATTCTACTGTAGCAATTTTTTACAAACTATGTTGACTGACTCAGACATGAATATTTCATATTATGACTTGCATTTTGTCAAAGGCACACTGGAGCTCAACAATAGATATGTCTCCTGAGAGGTAACTTGGCATAGCAAAAAATATGAAAGCTTTTGGAATCTCAGACCTAAAACTTACTCTATGTGACTTGATCTTATCTTCCTTTTTCTTTTTGATATTATACTATGATTACATTGTTTATCCCTTCCATTTCCTTCCTAACCATCCCATATGGTCCTCCTTATCTATTTAAAATTAGATATTAAATTAAACTTCCTCATGTCAAAAATTAGATAAGCCATACAAGTTGAAATTTATAGGTTTAAATCCAACATTTAATCCCTATATGGATAATACATGCATGTTCCTAGCATAATTCCTGAAAAGTTTTTTGTTCTAAAATGCAAACTCTATTTGATGTAAAATATGAAAGTATTGTAAATTTGTTAGTTACAAGACTGTGATGAAGATAAGGAAAAGTTTTGAATTGATACCCTAAGCGGAAATAATTGAAAATCTTGGTACTTTTGTACTCTAATGTTTCTAGTTTATTTATATGTTTAAGGAGAAAACACTTGGTATCACTATAACCAGATATCTTGGCAAATAACTGGGACTAAAACATTAAAATACAATTAATCCATCAGAAGAGAGGATCCTATCATAAATAGCTGTTTCACAACAAATGAGATACCCCACAAACCCAGAAACTCAATACACATTGGAGTTTCCAGGGGAAACTGTATAATCATCTATCAGGAATATTATGGATGACGTCCCCCACATGGCAGTATCTTTAGGATAGTATTAGGATTTAAAGCAAAAATAACAAAATTTTAATCTGTGCTATCATAATACATTGACAATAGTCATATGAATATTAATAGAAATAAAGACACACTTGATTCAAAAATAAACACTTGGAAGGTTTCTTTTGTTTTTGTTTTTCAAACAAATGTCTATGGTCATTCAAAAAACTGCAGATTTCTACAATTGGTTTAGGTATTTTGTGTTATTTTGTTGAAGTAACTGAGAATATATTCTTCCTATATAACTCTCTGAGTCCCAGGACATTTTCACCCTTTTCTCCTCCTTCTTTGTCTCTTTTCCTGGAATCCTACCTGCAGACAGTTACAGATCCGGTCACAGTGTGTATGGAGGTGCAAGGAGGAGCTGTTTCACTCAAGAACATGATGGAGTGTTTGAGCTTGAGGCCCATTTAAGTTGGTTTGGTTTTCCTCCCTGGGTCCCAAGTGACCTTATCTTATATCCAATGTGCTGCTCTTAGTTTGAATGTGGTTGGGAACAAATCTTGAGGGGAATCACTAAAGACAGACAGTGACATGAGCTCCACAGTATTTGCTGTGGATTGGAAACTCCAGAGAGACAAACAAGAGCAGGTGAATCAGAATTGGTATCTAAGAAAGCTGAAGCTATATGATGTGGGTGGGGAGTCAAATTTAAAACAGTGTGTACAAGGTTGTAATTACATCTAAATTGATCTGTTTTCAAGTTATTTTTACTTATAATAACCTTTAGGCTTCCATAAATAAATCCAAAATGGATATTAGAGCTCTTAATTTCTTAATTGGTATTGAAGCCCACACCAACACCTAGAAAAAGTATAGACCAGGTAAAATTAACTTTTTAGGAGCATGTATAATATAGAAGAAAAAGGGAAGAAATGATGGAAATTTGAGCAGCAAAGGAGTGTTAGATGATAAATACCATAGAGGTCAAGGCTCAGGAAAAAATGAGTTAGAAAGACTCTTTACAAATTGCAGATATAACTAAAAGAGAAAGAAATTGTTGAGAACTATTTTGCTCAGAAATTATTGGTAGAGTATAGCTATCTTGAGGAGAATGATTTGGGCCCTGACTACTTACTCATTCTTTATTCAACCAAATTACTATTTTATTTTAAATTACTTCTCTTTTTGAGATTATATTATAAATAATTCTATTTTCCCTTCTTTTTCTCCCTCCAAAGCTCCCATATACCTCTCTTTGTGTTCTTTCAAATTCATGGCCTCTTATTTATTAATTCTTGTTATATACATATATGCATGTTTAGTCATACATATGTCTAAATACATGCATGCAACTTTCTTGGTTTGTATAATGTTACTAGTACATTTGTTTTCAAAGGTAGACATATGGTACTGGATAACTAATTTGTTTGCTCTTTCTAGAAAAGTCTATTTCTCCAACTCTCAATATTCCTTAGTTGCTTGGTAAGGTTAAGACCTCCTAGGATTTCTCTTCTGTATGTGTATTGTTGATAGCATTGTTCAGCTCATTTTTAGGCAGTTATGTTATATGGGTATAGTTTATTCCTAGAAGATACAATCTCACAGCAAATTACATTATTAATATTTGTCCTTATACTCACAGAGAACTTTACTTCTTTCCCCCATCAAGGAAACTTCTCTTTGAAGCAGATAGAGACCATTACAGAAAAAATTAATGAATCAAAATGCAAAATTGTGAAGCCAAGCCCCGATGGATTCACCTGCAATACATACAACTGCCATACCTAAGGCTCAGGAATCACTGCAGAAAAGGGAGGAGGGAGATTGTAAAAGCCAGAGGAACAGGGAGTTTGCTGTGAGCTTATGTCTATTTATTCAAACATTCTTATTGCCCAAAGGCAGGCCTTCAAATAATAAAATAATATCTATGAATATGTATGAGCATTCCTACAAACACACACACACACACATACACACACACTCACAATGTTTTTTCACACTCACAATGTTTTTTCATCAATTGTTGACTCTGAACTCTTAGATACAGAATAACATTGACAAAGGTGAATGACAGTCATGTAACCTCAGAGTTTAGCAGAATTTTTATCAATCTATGCAAAACAGGGTAATGTATATTCATCATAGTCAATGAATAAAATTCTTTCTTTGGTCATTATGAAAAATTATTGTCTTTATGGACAGTGCAAATTCTCCTATGAGGTCTACTTCATTCATTCTTCCATTTTTGTCATTGCAACCAATTTACATCATTGCAATTACAAAAATCTTATGTGTGTGTGTGTGTGTTGTGTAATGTGATGCTTTCCTCTGTGAAGTATTTAACGATGTTGAGCAGATTAACATATCTCTCATAGAAGAGTAACTTAAAGCATATAAAACTCATGGTTTATAATACCTGATTAGTATATATAGTCTTTCTTTACATCAGGTCCCTTAATCTATCCTTGATAGCCATGAATATTCACCCTTTATGTCTCTCCATCACACTATGCTACCCTTAGTAACTATATTTTTTCTTTTCTCTAATATTCTTTTTAAAAATATATTTCTTCTATTTTTGAGATTTTTAACATGATTATATCATTCTACCCTGCTTTTCTCCCTCCAAAACCTCCCATAAATCCTTGCTCTCTTTCAAATTCCTGACCTCTTTTCTCATTAATTGTTATTACATGCACATATGCTTATGTATATATGTATAAATCTCTAATCATCACCTGCTCTGTCAGTATGTAACATTACTCTTATGTATGTTTCCATGGCTAACCATTTGGTACTGAACAATCATTAGTATGCTCTTCTTCCATTGGTAATACTGTTTCTTCCACTCTTGGCATTCATTAGTTGTCTTTAGTTCTTTTTGTAGGATGGTCTTACTTGTTTAATTATTGTTTACTTAGGTTCCACAAATATAATGCATGTATTTTCTTTGTGGATTAGAGTTATTTCATTTACTACACTGTACTCTATATTCCTCCATATTGCAAAAATAGGCAGGTTCTCCTTTGTTTTAAGGCCCAACAATGTCTTTTAAAATGGCAAAGTTGAGTGTATTTCTCATTTACACATTACCAACCTTGCCCTCTTAGCTCAGCTACTAGCTCAGCATGTAACTGAGCACAGTTTGCAGACCTTCTCACTCCTGCCTGCTACTATACCAATCTTAGTTAAGATTCTCTCACTCTGTTCAGTAGCAACAGTGTTCCTCCATTTCTTCCAAAGCTTCACACCTTATCCTATCTGAAGACCAATATCAATTCATGCATTCTACTTTCTCTCTTTGTGACATTAATTGCTCTATTTCCATGACCAGCCTTTCCTTGGCTGTTGGCTCCCATATATACACACACACATATAGACATGCATCCACACATATCTGTGCTCTCACCCACCAGTGTACATGCCTACACACAAAAGCCCCCTCACACATACACATATCTTATTCAAAAGAAAGATAATATAAATAGTACTTTTATAAAATATTAGTTACTATAGAGACCATATCAAATTCACAAATATTTATTGAGTTCCCCTTGTGCAAATCATTCTTGTGTAAGGCAAGAAATTAGGAGACGAGTTAAATTTTTTTTGTTTGTTTTTGTTTTTGTTTTTTTGTTTTGTTTTTGTTTTTCAAGACAGGGTTTCTCTGTGTAGCTTTGCTCCTTTCCTGGAACTCACTCTGTAAACCAGGCTGGGCTCGAACTCACAGAGATCCACCTGGCTCTGCCTCCTGAGTGATGGGATTAAAGGCATGCACCACCACAGCCAGGTGAGAAGAGTTCTTTTTTTAACCAGGCATAAATCTTCAATTGCCCCAATTTTTCCAGAAAAAGTGTATTTTTTAAGAATTTCATTTTCAATATTGTGTGTATATAATGTTTCAAAACTTTAGACTGATTTATTTTTTAAAAAAATTTACACAAGGAATTACCTTTTCTTTTCTGAATACAAAAAGAATAAAATCAAGATCAATGTGTCTAAGCAGACTGGACTTATTCATAAGAATGTGGAGACAGTCATGAACAGAATGTGAGTAAACTAAAACAAAAGGCTTAAAGAGGCCATATGGTTAGTTAGCTCATGTTAAAACCAGTAGAAGAAAAATAGTCTATAATTACAAGGTGATTTAAATATTTGTAGAATCAGCTGCAGAGATATCCCAGTGGCTACAATATGTATTGAATGTGCAGAAGACTGAACATCCCATCCCAGCACCCATATTGGATAGCTCAAAATCATTTGTAATTCCAACATTTATGATTTCTGATGACACCTTTACTCATGTGCACATACTCCCACACACACATACTTAAAATAAAATAATCTTAAGTATTTGTTGATTGGATCATTATAAATGATAGTCTGTATTTACTGTAGGAAGTCTTATGTGACAAATTTTATAAATATATGGGATATTTTAGATGTATTCAGGGGCTAAAATATCAAATATATTATGTCAATTATTGACAGTGAATGTAGCAGGATCCTTGCTGTTGTTCCATTTGGGGGCGGGGACCAAGTAGGCGCAGAGTCAAACCACACAGACTTGGGAGACACCATTGCCCTTGGTGCATTGAAGGGATCCCATTACCCTTCAGTGGTAATACTCTGTTCCCTATTAACCAGGGAGCGAGGATATGCTTGCATTTTCCCCCAGAATATCACCACACCAATATGGGTATCCTCCAGAGATATGCGACTGGTAACAGACCAAGAGACTTTGGACAAAGAAGAAGCTTCAGAAGGGTAATGTATGTTTTGTCCTGCTACTGTGGTATTAGTAAAGGTCATGTCATTGCTGGCATGTGACTCTGGATATTAAGCAATTGCCTCACCCCCTACAAGGTTGATTATATACCACCAGAATGACTTCGATTGGTGAGATAAAAATGACTGGGGTCCCATCCATATCTTTGAGATTGAAATTTTTGACTAATCCTTCTCTTGTTCAAATATCTTCTGCAACAGGTTCACCAACAGAAAGCAGCCACAAAGGTGACCCTATAGGTTTTATTTGTTTTCAGATACCTAGATCAAAGTCCTCCTAGAGAGATAATACACATATGTCTCACTGAGATACAGAAGGCTACTGCCTAAAGCCCATCACCCAGACAGCTCTCCAGGATTGATGCTCTTCCAGGGCTGGTAGTCAATGAATCGAGCTTGTTTGGCAAGCCAATCTAAGACAGGCACAGTTCATTATGCTGAGCTCTCCTGAAGTGGAGTCAACAAGGTTAGGGCAATGTACCCTAGCTCCCACTGAGCATGTCCTATAAAATAATCAAAAGGGGTGGATATGTGGGATGACTCATCCCTAACAGGCTTGAGGGCCAGATGGCCCAAACAAGTAAAAAAGATACTTTCTGAGAGCCAGCCTTGGTCTGCCTAAGGGTCTTAGCAACAGCAGCTGAAACATGATTTGGAGATGACCTGGATCAATGAGAGACAGCCATGTCACACCAGCTGATGCATATTCATTAGACCTCCCCCCAGGGTGGGATGGAGGGTATATAAGGCTTGCCTCTTCCTGAATAAACTGAGCTTGTTGTTTTGACATTCTCCCAGAGGAGTCTGTGTGGTTTGACTCTGCGCCTACTTGGCTCCCGCCCTCAAATGAAACAACAGCAAGGGCCCTGCTACAAATGATCATTAATTTTTCGGTAGCAGATTTTCCTTAGGGAACGTTTCAGAATGGTCGTGTGTTTCTTTCCTTTTGAATCACTTCTTCTTCTTCTTCTTCTTCTTCTTCTTCTTCTTCTTCTTCTTCTTCTTCTTCTTCTTCTTCTTCTTCTTCTCCTCCTCCTCCTCCTCCTCCTCCTCCTCCTCCTCCTCCTCCTCCTTCTTCTTTTGTTTTTTTGAGAGATAGTTTCTCTGTGTAGTTTTCGTGCCTGTCCTGGATCTAGCTCTTAGACCAGGCTGGCCTCGAATTCACAGAGATCCACCTGGCTCTGCCTCCTGAATACTGGGATTAAAGGAGTGTGCCACTGCCCCCTAGCCTTGAATCACTTCTTATTCTAAGGTAAGCTGTTATCTCCAGGTAAAGCATAGGTTATAAGGACTGACAAGGAAAAGACTGCATTTTCTTTTTTATCATCAAGTTCTAAAGAAGGTTACTATAAGCAAAGTATACAACAATATCACAGTTAATTTCATCAGAATTTGGGGCCTTTCTATATGTAGCAGTTCCTTCACAATAAAAACTAATATTTGAATTCCCCAAAAAAGTCCTTGATGGGAAAATGACTAATTATTTGCATTTTCTTTAGTTTCTATTACAGTGTTTTCAAACAATTTTTATCATGATCAGCTACCTCTTACTCTTAAAGTACTAAGAACATAGTCTCTAATTTTTTGGGTCCTAGCACCATAAACAATGGGGTTAAGAAATGGTGGGACCAATAGGTACATATTGGCTATTAGAATATGTATTTGGGAGACCACATGGTGGCCATAAGTGTGGATCAGAAAGGTAAACCCAGCTGTCGAATAGAAAACAACAATGACACAGACGTGAGAGCCACAGGTGCCTAGAGCTTTAAGACTTGCTTCTCGAGATGGAAGGCAAAAGACTGCATGGAGGATCAGAACATAGGAGAGGGCAATGAAGAAGCCATCACAGGAGCCAATACCAAAAGCGACAGTGAGACTGCAACCTTTGGTGGCTCCTGTGTCCACACACGCCGGCTTTACCATAGCCGTGAAATCACAGTAGGTGTGTGCAATGATTCTCGTTCTGCTTGAGCAGGATGGGGTGTGGGGAGAAGAAGCCTACTCCCTTAGCAACACAGCTACTACCATTTTGGCGATAGTGAGAATTGTGGCATGGCGCAGTGGGTCACAGATGGCCACATAATGGTCAATAACCATGGTCAAGAAAAAGCCAGATTCCATGGCAGTGAAACTGTGGATGAAGAACATTTGGGCAAGGCAAGCATCAAAGGCGATGTCATGAGCTCCCATCCAGAAGAGACAGAGCATGCGTGGCAGTGTAGCTGTGGAGAGGACCAGGTCAGTGACTGACAGCATGCAGAAGAAGAAGAACATGGGTTCGTGGAGGCTGCGCTCTGCTCTCACCACAGCCAGGATTGTCACGTTCCCCATCACAGCCACTATGTACATGGAGCAGAAGGCAATCCCAATCCAGACGTGGAGGTGCTCCAGACCTGAGATGCCCGTCAGCCAGAAGGTGCTTGGAGAGAATTAGGACTTATTAGCTGGCCCCATGGTGCCACTGTCCACTGTGTGTGGATGAAGTCCTCCTTGTACAGTGTGCATGTTTTGCTAAGGTTATTACAAACAACTCTGAAAATGAATGAGAAGTTAAGCTAGTGTATCCTAAAAACTCACAGCACAGTACTACACAAACGGTAACAAAACAGTGGGTTCTCAACCTGTGGGTCATGACCCCTAGGGATGAACTACTCTTTTATAGGGGTTGCTTAAGACCATCAGAAAACACAGATATTTACATTATAATTCATAACAGTGGTAAAATTACAGTTATGAACTAGCAACAAAAATAATTATATGGTTGGGGCTCACCACAGCATGAAGATTGATATTAAAGGGTTGCCGAGCTAGAAAGTTGACAACCACTGAGCTAGAGTGTAAAATATATCCTTAGTGACATTGGGTAAAACTATGCACCCAGATAGACACCCGGAATTTATTGTAAATCAAGTGAAGAATCTCATATTTTTAAGAAACACTAAAATTATTTGACAATATGATACAACAAACTCCAATCCTATTTTAAATTCAGAATTTGTTTTAATTCTCAGAAACATCTGATTTATAAATAAGTTTGAAATTTTAGATGTATGCATTTCCTTCTTAAATCATACCTAAATCTTCCTCTATCCTCTCTCCCTCTCTCCCCCTCTCCCTGTCATGTGTGTGCCTTTTTAAACTTAGGATTCATGTTCCACAGACTGTCAATTGAATCCTTCTTTGCCAATACTTGCATTGAATTTATTCCCAAAAGACATTTTCTATTGCTGTATAAATGTGAAGGATTTCTAGAATTTGAAAATTAAAATTAAATTGAAAATTTCAAATTGAAATTTGAAAATTTCTAGAAAACATGCTAGGTATTCTAAAATTTGAAAATTAATAAGAGTTCTCTAACACATTCTCTGTTTTCTTAAGTATAATTTCTCAATTCATATGCCCCATTATTTTAAGCTTTAATTTCAGGAAATGTATTTTCTGTTTCAACTTATTCCCTTTACTTCCATTATGTTTAACATAGTTGGCACAAAATAGTAACTCTTAGACTTCTCTTGATGTTTGCACATATGTATGATATTTGTCCTCATTTTCATACAAATTGAAGCAAGAGTAATGTCTAGATTCTCCTAAAATGTAAAACAAAACAGCATCTTAGAATGCCCACAGATGTTAATGCTTAGTTGGAAATGCTATGCAAAGTCAATACTGATTTTCAGCATGCAGGTATGAAACAGGAACTCAGATCGATCCTATAGATAATGCAAGGGCTGCACCTTTTGGGACTACACAGTCCATTTGTTTTCATTATGTTAAACTTAATTTTTCCTGTCACATATTATATTCAAAATTATGTAAAACAAAATGCTGTGATACGTGTTAAAACATACTCCTGTGTTTTCTCTTCCATATTTCATAAGAGAAGTCAGGTTGATGTCGGTGAAGTGCTACAAAGGGAGATATGAACGAACACTCTGCTTTTTTAAACTTCAGTTCAGGATAATTCCTTATGACCCAGTGGTTTTAGTCTGGAATCCATTCCTTGCTTTTTATTCTTTCTTATCTCTACAGACTTGGTAATTTGGAGAATAACTGACTGAACAGTCTTTTTTTAGAGACAGAGTCTTATATAACCTGAGACGCCCTCAAATTCTCTGCAGAAATTTAGGACAGCTTTGAACTCTTGATCCTCCTGCTTCTACATCCCAAGTGCTTAGGTTACAGAAGTGTGCTCCCAGGCCTAATACTAAAACATAATTTAAAATATATATTTTTTGACTAATTTAACATTTCCAAGCTGATATAAGTGTATAAATTTATTATGTATATGAACACCCATGATATTTGGTATACATATGAAGTGGGAATTTAAATCAAAACAAGCATACTGGTACTCACAAACATCCAAAATGTCTTTATGATGAAAACATTAAAAGTCTTTGATTTACTCTTTTAAAAGGCAATTAAGATAACTAAGAGAATGTAGCAGTTTGGGTTGTTTTGAAACATTGTTTCCTGTTCTTGCTCAAGTGATCATCTCAATAAAGGATACTTTTCTAACTATAGGTCTTGATATGACAGATCATTTTTTAGTGTTGAAGATGCCAAAACTAGTTGTTCTCTGCATGTGACTGTCTCTGCCACCATGATCTGTCCTGGTGAAGCTGCTAAAATGCTACTGTAACTCTTACCTGGATTATTGATCATTCTATATAGCATAGTTAGCTAGCAAGTAACTATATTTGCTGCATTTACAAAGGCTAATCTTTTTAGAATGTATCTATGATATTTATCCTTATTTTTAACATGGTTCTTCAAAGAATAAACATTACCATTTTGAGGATTGCTTCATTCTGTCCATGCAAATGCAGGTGTAGCTCTCTTCCCCTTCTCTGCCCTTATTTAACCATGTTAAGAGCTAAGAGTTTTCCAGAGGACCACATTCTATGAGAAACAGATTCAAAGCTCTTTCAGCTTACATCAGCTAGATTTACAATTCATTCTGGGTTTCATCTGATTAAGAGGGTTGCTTAAAGAACAATTAGTGGTCCACTGGGATAAGGGTAATTGTCTGAAACAACCAGAACTAAATGAATTTTAGGAAGAGTAATTATTATGAATATTCTTAAAGATAATTAATGAAGACATTTCCCAGATGTCTTCTGGTTATTTTGATGTTTGAAATATTTGTTGAATGTATTAAAAAAAAAAACCAGTACCAAATAAAATGTTATATTTATCTTTTGAGAGCTTATTCTCGGATAGACTATAGGGTTAATGCTTAAAAGTCCCTCTTCTCTTCTCTCTTAATCGTTTTTTTCTCTCTTAATCTTTTAAGTAATCCTTTGTAATAAAAAATTACATTTTAGTAGATAAGGACACAGAATTATGAATAGACTTCAGCGTGTGTTGAATTTTTTTAACAGCCAATAAAAGGTAATGTCAGTATCTGAATTCAGACAGATCTGGCTTCAAATATAGACCTTGTAATTATTGAATCACTAAAATTAAAAAGAATAGTGTATTTGTCTGAATTCAGTTGTATACATTCTTTTATAAAGTACTTAGTTCTATGGATTATACCTAACACTATCCCAAATGACCAACACTTCTCAATATGGTTCCTATTGCCCATCTTCACATCACTACCTTCACATCACTAGATCACACTTGGTTTCTGTATTTGGCTGTGTAAAACTTTGTATTGTCTTCTTGTTTATCATGGCTTTGTGTTAGTGTTCTTCCTGTTTCCTTTCCCACAGCATGTATGCCCTATGTATTTTGAAGTTAAAGGCAGAAAGTCACTGTTTAAGAAAGACTGATGTCAAGAACTAGAAGCAAAATTGGAGAAAAAAGGTGAATAATGCGAATTGGAGGAGATTAAATGATCTTATGTAGCCCTATGTAATAATACTAAAGTACACGAGGCCAATTTGCTTCCTCCTAGCAGTCATTTGTTGCTTGTAGTTCTCTGTCTAGAGGTGGGACTCTGTAAGATTCCCTCCCTCCTTCTGTATTAACAAATTAATTGATATTGTCATTGTTCGTGTTTTGTTTATGCTGCAATTTCTAAGAAAGTCTATTTCAGAAGAGACTTCCTGGTATTGTGGCACTTACCATATTTTCCCTCCCAGCCATAGGCCTTTGAATAAATCAATAGTTTCATAACTTCCTCCTGCAGAGAAGTAGTCAGCTCCGACCAGAAAACAGTTGGTAACTTCAGAATAGTCATGCCGTTATTGCACCAGGGGGTATGTCTTGTCTGACAGGTTGTTACTGTAGTGTTTGAGGTCCACAGCAGGATAAAATCACTTATGATTTTTCTTCATATCTGCCTAATTAGCAATCTCCTCCACTATGAAAGTTAGTTGTTTCCCAGTTTAATCTCCCCAAGTCCCTGTGACCACCACACACACTAGATTTTAGACTTTGTAGAACCGTGGGCTTGGATTTACTATCTGTTGTTATTGAACTTCCTGACAACTCTCAGATGTAATTTTTAATTCTATCATCCTTCCCCACCACCAAGCCTGGACATGGAGGTGTTTCTTACTTTTTTCTTCGTAACCTTTTTGTTTTCCCAAGCTTTTCAGTTGTTCTATCACATGGTCTTATATTCTCTCCCCCTTTTCACTCTGAATATTCTCATGCACAGTCATAGAGAGGATGCTCTAATACAGCATCTTACACTGGAAGTAAACCAACACCTGATGTGCTAGAAACTGACATGAAGTAGGGCCAGCTATGGAAAGATGGCCAGGAAAGCCCCTGGGATGAGAAAATGTTTCAGTTTAGAATTTAATTATTAGCTGTTAACACTCTGAGACAGAACATTGTAGGGAACATGATTACAAACTAAATGAACAGTGCCTATGGGAAGAAATCCTTAACTATTGAGAAAGAAGAAAAGGGTAGGACACAGTAAAAAAAAGGGGGGGAAAATAACATAGACAACTAAGAAGAACAATTCATGTCATTTATGATCATCCTACCTATTTAAAAAGCCCAAAATTTAATCCAAGTACAGTGGGAAACCATTTCCCTCATAATTTGTAATAAAATATGCACAAGAGAGAATTCATGTTAATGTCAAAAGTTGGATCAAAGCTAATTCTAGAATTATTTTTCAAAGCCAGGTTCAGATTACTTCTGGTTTCCTAGGGCAACCAAAACATTCTTATAGTGAGAAGCAGCACCCCCAAATCAAAAAATATAAGAAATATGTTTTCTGTATTTAGTTGGTCAGATGTGATGGCCATTGTGATGGTATGCTGTGGTGGTCATTGTGATAATAAGCTGTGGAGGTCATTGTGATAATAAGCTGTGGAGGTCATTGTGATGGTCAACCATAGTGGTTACTATGGTGGTCAGTTGTAGTGCCCATTGTGTTGTTGAGGGATAGTGGCCACTGTGGTGGTCAGTTGTAGTGTTCACTGTGGTGGTTAGTCAGAGTGAGTGTGTCAATGAGTAGGTCTCAGTTTCTTGTGCCTTTCTCTTGGGCTCTTTTCCTTCTGTTTGCCTTGTTAAACTTTGGTGTGTTAGTTTTTATTTTATCTTATCTTATTATATTATCCCATAGAGGCCTGAATATTTTCTAATGACAGACAGAAAGGGGTGGATTCAGATGAGAGGGGAAGTGGGGAAGAACTGGGAGGAGTAGAAGGAGGGGAATCTGTAATCTGGGTATATTACATAAGGGGAAAAAGCTACTTTTATCAAAGGGGCGGGAGGGAAGAAAAAAGAAAAGAGAACACCAAACCTGGTGAGTGTTTTTGACATCCAGGCTGTCAGTCAGTAGTGTACCTGTCAAGGCTGTCAGTCAATAGTGTACCCTTCAAGGCTGTCAGTTAATAGTGTACCTGTCAAGGCTGGTCCATACATAATTACCCATCAGGTATTAAGAAATCAATATTATTGACAATATATAGGGAACTTGCTCTATGTGCTGGCTAGGTTTGTATCAACTTAGCACAAGCTAAAGTCATCTGAGAGGAAGGAAGCTCAATTTTAAAAAATGCCTCCAAAGATATGGCTGTAGGAAAGCCTGTAGGGCATTTTTTAAATTAGAGATTGATGTGGGAGGGGTGAGACTATTGGGGATGGTGCCATCCCTGGGCTGGTGGTCCTGGGTTCTATATGAAAATAAACTGAACAACCTAGGAAGGGCAATCCAGTAAGAAGCAGTCCTCCATGGCCTCTGCATTAGCTCCTGTCTCCAGGTTCCTGCTCTTTTTGAGTTCCTGTTCTGACTTCCTTCAGTGACGAACACAGAGGTGAGGAAGCATAAGACAAACTTTTTCCTTTCCAAGTTGCTTTGACGATGGTGTTCCATCAGAGCAATAGTAACTCTAACTGAGATACTCTATATCTAAAAATTATTTAGTATCCTTACATATTTTGGATGCAGTTCAATATTTGATTTCATGTAGTATTATTCAATTTCTTCCAGATACCAAGACCCTAAATATTTGAGAAATCCCAAAGCTCACTCCTAAGAAACAGCATAGTGCTTCAGTATGGAAGTAGAGGACAAAGGCCTTTGGGAAGTGGCATGAAAGGGAATGTTGGCACTGAGGTAGCTACAGCCACTCCCTTACATTTATCTTGGGGCCTCCTGTCTCTTGGGATTGTAGGAAGATTTATAAATTAATCCTATTTGTTTGTTGAGATGAATGGCCACTCACAATAAGGGAAATTATTCTACCCAGTGTGAGAGATCAGGGAAATATCTAGGTGAGTGAAAATGGAAATATACAGTTGAGAACTTGAGAAGCAAAGTAGTTTAGGTATTTATCAAAAGTAGAAGGTAAAAGTCTAAGAAGCTGTTTTAGGGTAAGTTATTATTATTATTATTCAGTTAAGGACATACTATGAACAAAATATATTAGATATTCATGTATGCTAAAAGTCTCCATTTAGCCTCAAGCTTTTCAGACTGACAAGGCTTTGATAAGATGCCCAAGACTGAAGTGGCTCATAGCCTTTGTCAATGGATTTGCTGCTTACAGGAGGCAAAGAGATGCTTTCAAACTTGACAGATAAAGAATTTCAGTTTAAAAACTAATCCTGGTGGCAGATGTCAAGTCTGTGAGGACTGATTTGAAATCATAGGTCATAAGCAGCAGAAAGTAGACAGTCCAAAGTGAGCCTTGCTATACAGCTTGACAGGAGGACTAGTTGCTAGAAAGTAGACAAGCTACATCACATATGTCTATATTTGGGTAGCCACAGACTCTAATATAGATTTTTGGATTCACAGCTTAGTAAGTCTCAAGGATTTTCATCTTTTGTCTAAATGAAACTTGGTGTTCCACTCTGGGCTCAATTTTCTATCTGCACTGGATAGAATGAAATTTGCCCAAATAGGAATATCATAATTATCAGTTGAAATTGACAATAGTGAAAACATTTAAGATGTGATTAATATATCGATGTTTAGCAGTCACTGGATGCCACTGAGAGGAAATTGATAATTCTCATAATACAGCTGCCCTTATCATTTTGAGAAATGCCCATTTATGAGTCTTTTATATTAAGATGCTGTATGTCTTCTCTGTTTTTAGTTTCTGCAGTAATAAAAGATCATTGTTTTTCTCATTGTCACTGTTGTCCTCAGCTGCAGCAGAAGCATCATTTTGTGATTACTATCTATAGTATTCATTTTATATATTTAATTTACATCCTTTCTTGTTTTTTAATTTTTAGTTACAGCTGTGAATGTTTGCTCAATGAGAAACAATAGATGTATGGTCTGATATGAAACTAATTTTACTGGTTTGCATGCAGTATCTCCTTGGTTTACAGCACAACACTGCTGATAAAGGATGCAACTTTGGTATATATAGAAAAGTAATATATATATACATATATATAATTAAAAAGTGAATCTATATTTCAACAATATAATTCAAACTAATGTGATGTAGAACCAGAGAAAGAATGTTAACCAGGAAGTGGCATCTCAATAAAGAAAAAAGTCGTCTATTTTTCTTAAATTTAGTATTTTTCTCTTTGTTGTAAAGTTTTCTTTGAAAACTATACTTTATTTCAATTAAGTGTATTTTACTATGTAATTAGCTTTCAGAGTAACAACCCAAATTTAGAGACTATGACACTCTTATAAGACCTGTACAGGCTCACATCAGACAAAATACCAGCAGGGATAAGGAGTGGGGGGTGTACACAAAGTCCCACCCTAACCCAAAAGCTATTTGCACTGATACCTACTGGATAGGGATAACCAGTTTCCTCCATTGTAGTGTCATTGATTATATCAACTATAAGGCAGACCATGTGCCTATGTGTTGTTGATCAACAAAAAACAGACTCTGTTTTTTATCTATTTTATTTTATTTTATGTGTGTGTGTGTGTGTGTGTGAGTGTGCATTTTATTTTGTTTATGTTCTTGTTTCTTACTTGTTTTGTTGTTGGTTTTTTTAAAAAAAAAGAAAAGAAAAAGAAAAAAAGAGGAAGGGAGGTGGGAAGGCTCTGGGAAGAGCTGAAGGAGAGAAAAAATAAGCAAAATAGATTGTATGACAAAGTTTAAAAAGAAAAAAACAGAGTTACAGTTTGAAATCAAATCATGTTTGGAGTCTATTGTCTGAAGAGAGCAAGATTATCCATTATACAAGTATCAATTATATAGCTGAGAATAGTTGGGGAAGAATGAGACCAGTGCTGGTCCAAACTTGCTTGATTTTTCTAAAGATACCATGGTGCTCTAATGCTATGAAGGAAAACATCAAATTTAACAGGATAACAAACCAATTTCAATCTCTGCAGAAGTCATATAAAGAAATGATGGTGTATGACCTCTACCTGTCAATAACATGTCTTTGGATATTATAAAGTTAAAACTGTGGTCTTTAATTTGTGTGTATGTGCTCTATCAGGCTGATGTCTCTGGAAGCTCATTCATGTTTAAAGGGATGTTGAGTGATTCTACAGAAATGAAGGATTTGGTGGATAGACAGTAGATATTTTAATTAACTGACTATAATCATCAGTGACACCAAGAAAAGGGAAATAGGATTGGGATGGCTTAAGGAAATAAGCATCAAAATGTCTTTTGTTTACTTTGATTTTTTTCTCCTTTTTTCTTAAAATACAGATCCTGGCCCTGTCAATGCCTTTCCCGTTAGAGAGTAACTGTAGAACTGAATTGTGGTCTAACAGTCACCCCAATGGCAACCTCAAATTCCAGCAGCATCATGTCCTCCACATTCTACCTCACAGGCATCCCTGGCTATGAGGAATTTCACCACTGGATTTCCATCCCTTTCTGCCTCCTCTACATTGTTGGAATAACAGGCAACTGTTCCATCTTGCATATTGTGAGGACAGACCCGAAGCTCCATGAGCCCATGTACTACTTCCTGGCCATGCTTTCACTCACTGACATGGCCATGTCCCTGCCTGCCATGGTATCACTTTTTAGGGTGCTGTGGTCCATTTCCCGAGAGATCCAGTTCAATATCTGTGTGGTCCAAATGTTTCTGATTCATACCTTTTCCTTCACTGAATCATCTGTACTCCTGGCCATGGCCCTTGACCGGTATGTGGCCATCTGCCACCCCCTGCGATATGCTACCATTCTCACCCCAAAACTTATTGCCAAGATTGGAATTGCAGCCTTGCTTCGGAGTGCTATTCCACTCATCCCTCTCCTGGTTCGTCTAGCATTCTTTCCCTTCTGCCGCTCCCATGTCCTTTCTCATTCTTATTGTCTGCATCAGGACATAATCCGCCTTGCCTGTGCTGATGTCAGGTTTAATGTTATATATGGAATGGTTGTGATTACTATGCTGTGGGGCATGGATTCTTTGGGTATTTTAATAACTTATGTTTTTATCCTTCACTCAGTGTTAAGAATTGCATCCCGTGAGGGTAGGCTTAAGGCACTCAACACATGTGCATCCCACATCTGTGCTGTGCTCATTCTATATGTGCCTATGATAGGGGTGTCCATTGTCCATCGTTTTGCCAAGCATTCCTCACCCTTTCTCCACATCTTCATGGCTCATATTTACTTAATGGTGCCACCAGTGCTCAACCCAATCATCTATAGTGTGAAGACCAAGCAGATCCGACAAGGAATCTTACATTTCATCTGTCCCCACAAAATTAATTCTTCTGCAATGTAATCATGTCAACAAGGTGTTAGACAATTGGTGTGATGTCATGGTGAATTATCTATTCTAAGTATGTTGTACTCAGAATTGACAAAAAATATGCAAACCAGAATTAGAGGCTCTGAAAGTGCTCACAGTTGCTCAAAGAACTAGATAGTCATTTTCTTAAATGTACTTTTAAAATCATCTTCAGTCATTAATGCATTAGAGATGATGATGATGATGATGATGATGATGCATATTAGAGAGAGAGATGATGCAAATCACTGTCCTCTGTCCTTGCCTGTTACTAACCTTAAACTTCCTATAAGGGACTTATCTACAAAATTTTCCTTGAATTGGCAAAACCCAGCTTCTTTTTGCTTTTTGACATTTAATGATGTTTGGCATAGAACCTTATATAACTTTTAAATTTTATCATATTGTGCTTGAAATCTGCTTATTTGATCATATTTATAGATGGTAATGACTTGACTTGATACTAAATTTATACTGTAGATCAAAGCAGAATTTGCTAGCTAGCATATTGCCTAAGAATCACCTTCTTTAAAAAAATGTATGCATATTGTTCTTTCTTATCTGGGGAGGTGTGGTCACTTTAGAAGGGAGCAACATCAATATCAATTTTCTTTATTTGGTTTATGGAAAGGATTTTAACTTTACAGAATTTTGAGAGTAATTTTACCATGTTCCCAGAGATTATTATGTGACACAAATAACTACAATCCATTAGTTTAACATGTGCTTTAATAAGAATACAGGAAGAAAACATTTAAATATTTGCAAATGCAGGTGAATATGGTTTAATTATTTCGAAGTTTTGGAAGAAGACAACATGAAATTCCAGATCACTTCTGTAGGCGTCTCTTACTGTTTTTGCATGTATTTTGTTTTAACTTTTTGTTTAAGTTTTTTCATACACTATATTTTGATCATGTTTTCCTCTCCCCAATTCCTCCCAGATCCTCTCATGAGTCTGATCACTAGTTAAAATTAAACCTTCTCTCATTGAAATAATCCAGTTCATAATCATACATAAATGGTGGGAAAATAGTGGGAATTTAGTTCGGTCTGAATGAAAAAAGACAGAAGGAAATGTGAAGGTCTGCCTTGCTAACAGATAATGTCTTTTCATATACTTTATTCTGGCTGCTGTCACATAATTTGACTTCGTTTGGTGTAAGAGCAGCCCTAAACAATTACTGAGTACATAAACCCAAAGAAACAATCAGGTCATTGAGTAAAAGAATGAGTAATTTGGGTGTTATCTTTTTAATACAAGTGCTCTAATGAGGTCACACTTAATACAAAAGAAGGGATCCTAGTAACTTGAAATAAAGACTTCAGATTCCAGGCAGTTTGTCCACTCTTGAAGAACCCATGATTCCTCTTTGTTCCTTGGTTGCGTTTTATTTTTGTTTTTGTTTTGTTTTTATCTACCTATGTCTCTTTCCCCCAGGTTTGATCCTTTACTTGAATGACTTCTTGTACTCTTCTATTTCATCACATTCAATTTGACCAAAGAATCATTAATTAAAAACAATCCTAGAACTGTTAACCTCAAAAAAATATTTTCCTTTTAAATTTACAATGAAAGTTGCTTCAAAAACACTATTTTGGCCAGGCAGTGATGGCACATGCCTTTGATCCCAGGACCGGAGAGGCAGAGGCAGGTGGATCTCAGTGAGTTCGAGGCAAGCCTGGGCTACAAAGTGAGTTCCAGGACAGCTAGGACTGTTATACAGAGAAACCCTATCTTGGAGAAGAAGAAGAAGAAGAAGAAGAAGAAGAAGAAGAAGAAGAAGAAGAAGAAGAAGAAGAAGAAGAAGAAGAAGAAGAAGAAGAAGAAACCCACTATTTTGAAAAATAACATTACTTGGACATTGCATAAGTTGAATTTAGTTAAATTTAAAACACTTTAAAATCACACTTTCAAATACAGACTATATTTGATTTCATTAAAGCATTTTCTTTATTTTTGATAATTTCATCTGGGTACATGAAGAAGTATTTGTCTCATTTCTCCCTCTTACTCCTCCAATATTCCCCCAAACATGTACCTCCAAATATGTTTTTTTGATAGCTCAGTAAATTCAGTTAGTTCTGCCCATATGCACATAGTCATGGGACTCCCAGCTCTTGCATGGAAAAATTACCAGTGGCCGCATCCTCAAGGGAATTATTCTAACAGCCCTACCATCTATATCCATTGCCAATAACTCTTCAAAAAGGGGTGAGCCATGCAGATTATCTGCCCCGGTAATGCTGGGATTTTTACTGCCTTGCTCCTGTTCAGGTCGTGTGTAGGTAATCACAGTTCCTTAGCATTCATGAGTATGACCAATGTTATAAAAATAGAAATGTTGAACATACATTTTATGACTTTGTTTCAGAAATATTTTTATTAATTTCCTTATTAACAAAACAATGCAATTGACCAGTTCAACCTTGTTTTTTATTCTTTTTTTTAAAAAAAATCATGTAATTTATTTTATAATATCCCACACATATAAATATATGTGCTAGAGAAACTATTTTAAGTACAGATGACACACACAAATGTGCACATACATATACACACATGCACACACAGGAAGAGAGAGAGAGAAAGAGAAACAGATAGATGACATATATAATTTGGGAATGAAAAATTTTATCCATTATGTTACCAATGTAGCTCATTGTTAGAACAACATTATATTTGCAAGTCTCAAGAAAAAAATCATAAAAATATACATTCTTAAAATTAAGGGAGATATCCCTAGAAAAGAACTTTTGGTCAGCATAATTGATTGTGCACATCAGCAAATAAATGAATAGATGGCTTCCTGGAATTTCCCTCATTGTATGGGAATGTCATCTGGTGGTGTCATTATGCTGGCCGTGTTTAAGCAATCATGTTATTGGAAGATCATGGGTAGGTTTTTCCCTGTCATGTGTATGGGATACTATTTAGAAGTCACCATCTTATCCTTGTGGTTCTTTGAGTGTTTTCATCCTCCAGAACTTAGGTATAGGGGTTGCATTGCAGATGTGTCAGTTGGCGTAGGGCACCCCTCTGACACTTAGTCTATGCATTCTTACCAGTTGTAGATCTCTGTACTAGTCTCCATCTATTGTAAAAAAGAGAAGCTTCTTTGACATACAGGGAAATTCCTCAGTGTCCTGCCCATAAGTAAAGGGATATAAGTATTTAATGGCTGCTGAGAGGGTAAGCATCCATTTACTCAAAATACAAACTCCAACAAAAATTGTCCAACTAGTTAGCACTGAATACAACATGTATGAGTGATGCTAAATGGATCAATAGGTTGTATACTCATTTATATGTGCATATATAGAGATACATATATAACAGAATAATTTGTGAATTTAAGAGGGAGTGAAGACAGGAAGAGACTGAGTGGAAGAGAGAGGAGAAAGAGTGATATAGATGTAATATCTATATAAGAAGTTCTCAAAATAAAGATGGCTCTTGTTTATCCTTTTTATCATTCAAGTATTTGACATTTTTCAATTGTTGCAAGTCACTTTGTTAGCTCACTTAAAAGTCAGTTTTTAATCTACTAGCTTAGACAATAAAACATATTTTAACAACAGTGTGAAATAGCCACTTTAATATACATGCAAGTAGAGACTTTATACATTTATAAAAAATGTCTTGTTAGAAAGTTTTTCAGACATTCAATACATTAATAAAACTACCAGGTCATATAAATGCATTACTTTATTATATTCACAACATAGTTTTTTGCTTAAAATCAAGGAAATAGTTTGTCTTATTCAGAAGTGAATATTTTGCAGTAAGGAAATAATTTAAATTTCCTGGTTATCTCAGTCTTCTAGATGTAAATGCATAGCCTGGCACCATAGAATGCGAACATTCAAATTGCTCATCATGAAGAATTAAACTAGGAAAATGATATATGTTTATATAAAAGAAAGAAAAGAAAATCAGCCATCATGGTATACAAATGGGTCCTAGTATTCAGGAGGCTAAGGAGGAGGACTATGAGTCTAAGACCAGCCTTCACTACAGAAGAAAACCAGATAAAAAGAATCATAAACAACAACAAAAAATATAAAAAAAAATTTAAAATATAAAGAAAAAGCTAAATAGCCAAATGAGCCTACTGAATGTTACTCTTAAGTTTCTATGATTCTTCTTATTAAGAACATCCCAGTCAGACTTTTTCATTTTCAAATCAGAATATTATACTAAAGGATATTATGGATTGACCTAAGCTATCAATCAGATTCAATGAGAGGCAATTAATTATTTTGTCCCGAGTCTCTACCCCTTAAACTGAAGTCACCTACTCCAGCAATGTGCCCTAAAAGTGGAGTCCATAGCAGCCTGGCTTCTGTCCTTCCTAAGTCTTAGATAAATATTAATTTATCTTTGGATATCATTATATAACTCAATGTTTGACAAAACATCATGTTTATGATTTAATTAATCCAAACAAAGTAAAATTCTAGAATGTAAAACCAAAGCACCTTTTTTATATGAACATCTTAAAATCTGTAAGAGATAGATATTTTCTGGAAATTTAAGGGAAAAGCATTTGAATGATAGGCAAATTGTCTGTTGACTTCAGGGAAGCAAGTTAGTCTCCCAGAGATGAGCTTTCTTTATGCACTTCCCAATGATGAATGGTCAGCAAAAAAACACAAACAACAAAAATGAAATTAGCAGGTTTCTGCATAAACATACATGTATAAATGGGTATGTAACATAAAAAAGTCAAAGAGGCTATCAAATGAAGACTGTGGGGAATGGGAGGGCTTTGAGGGAGAGTAACTTGGGCATGGGGAGGGGCAAGTGATAAAATTCTACTTCAATTAAAAAAATTAAAAGTTAAAATAAAATAAAACAATTTATTTCATGAATATGCTCTATACATAAGGTGTATAATGAAGCTTATTTTATATGGTCATTAGTATTTATTATTTGATTAATTAAATAATCTGGTAAGCATCTATGAATTTGTTCATTTCTGTTGTTCTTGAGACTAGGATAATTAGTAATTCCTGAATTCACAAAAGTATTATTTTATTCTGTCTATGGAAAACTGACATAGAAAGATACTTATCATATAAAATATTTAACTTATTCTAGTACACTGATTTCCCCTTGATTACAGTGGTATGTTGATACACTTGTCAAACGTACTTATATTTCCTGTAAATTTTCTAATTATGTCACAACAAAAATCTTTGGGAATAATATGTTCTGTAGTTTTACTTATTTTAAAATGTTTTGTCAATTCGTTTTATTTAAATTTTCATACAGTGTACTTAGATTAGAGTTTCCCATCTCCCAACTCCTCCAAAATCTTCTGCACCTCTCCACATACCCAACATTATGCTCTTTCTCTTTTGAATTATATTATGTTTTTATTGCATATTTAATGCTCTAGGGCTAGAACTGAACAGACTGTTTTTGGATTTTTATTTAAGCCTCGTCGTTTATCTTGGATTCCCTGTTCCTTGCTGTTTCATTAGACTTGAATCATTTTGGTCGGAAACAGGGCCCTACTACTCGCACCCTTATCTCTTTGGTCTTTATTCCATAAACAATGGGGTTCATGGTTGGGGGTATCAGTAGATAGAGATTTGCCAGAAGGATGAGGGTGTGCCTGGCCACATGGTGCCCAAAGCGATGAGTAAAGAAAGAGAAAAAGGCCAGGGTGTAGAATATCAAAATAACACAAATGTGAGCTCCACAGGTGCCAAAGGCTTTGGTCCGGGCTTCCCTGGATGGCAGTTGTAGGACTGTTTTCAAGATGAACCAGTAGGACAAGGAAATGAAGACAAAGTCAAGCCCTGTGGTGAGGAGAGCTGCCGAGAGCCCATAAATGCTATTTAAGGTAATGCTGTTGCAGGCCAACTTGGCGATGCCCATATTCTCACAGTACGTGTGGTGGATAATGTTGCTACGACAGAAGTCTAGGCGGAGAATAAGAAGAACACCAGGAGTGACAACAGCCACGCTCCGAGCTACCAGTGCCAGACCAACCTTGACAATGAGAGAGCCTGTAAGCAAGGTTGTATAATGCAGTGGTGTGCAGATAGCTACATAGCGGTCAAAAGCCATGGCCAGTAAGACAGCAGATTCAGAGAGGAACAGAGCATGGACAAAGAACATTTGTGTGAGGCAGGCAGGGAAGGCGGCAGCCAAGGGACCCTGCCAGAAAATGAGTAGCATTTGGGGTACAGTGACAGTACAGAGGAGAACATCATTGAATGCCAACATGGCCAGGAAGAGATACATGGGTTCATGGAGGCTCCGGTCCCAGACTATCACTGCCATAACCAGCACATTGCCAAACACAGCTAAGAAGTACATGAAGCTGAAAGGGATTGAGATCCAAATCTGGATATCTTCTAATCCTGGTACACCAGTGAGCAAGAAGAAAGTGATCTGAGTATGTGTAGTGTTGAGTTCTATAAAAGAGAATTTTGGAAGAGTTTATTACATAGAAGCAAATGAGCTAGAAAATATATATTTTGAAGCTAGTGAAATCACAATTACTTTTGGTTTAATGAAGAGGAAAGGGTGAGACCATAAATAAGATTGTCTTAAGTGAGCTAGCATATGGAATACTTTTCTAAAAATTCTTTTTCACAGCACAGTTTACTTTGAAGATATGTGGATCAGAAAGAGCAGAACTCCTCATTTTTTGTGATTGATGTTGTTTGTTACCACCAAATAGTTTATTATATTGTTTTTGAATTTTTATTCTAAATGTCTATATCTGCTAAATAATAACCAAAAATAAACATGGTTTTCTTTCTTTCTCCATCTGAGAAAAGGCTGGAGAGAACAGTCCATTTGTTAAACCATCACCTGGTATACCATAAGCAGCCACAGCCTGCAAATTATTTGAGATTCTAATTTAAAAATAAATTACATTATTATAAAAATAAATTATATTATTCCCCTCTCTGTGCATGTGTATCTCTATGAGTGTGTTGGGGTGTGGGATGGGTATGTATATGAGTGTGTACATGCATGCTTGTAGGTAGGAGGACATGCATAGTCTAGAGTGCATGCAAAGATCAGAAGAAAACACACAGGGCCCCAAGCTGGCCCTGGGGACAGAACTCACATTCTGTCTTAGCATTAAATGATTTTGTTTGCTAACCTTCACATGTGCCCCAACAGGGAAATTCTTAATTCTATTGAAGGTTGTGAAACTTTCCTTAATGACCTAATTTTTTCTAGTACCAAAATGAGTAATCTGATTCACTTGTCTCATTCAATATCTTGAAGACAATAACTGCACAAACATGAAAATAAAAGAGCAGTGCAAAGTTAAATCATTCATACTTAAGTTAATACTGCTTCTCAAGGATCAGGGCATAGAATCAGATAGAAATCCACATCATTGTTGATTTTCATTCAGAGAAACAAAATACAGCAAAGTGTCAGGGCTCATCAGTACCCAACACCTAACACTGGCAGGGCTTTCCAAGGAGCAGAGAAATTTCTATTTTCAAATCTATCAAGAGAACCAGGTGAAAATTTACACCCATATTTTTATAGCCATGGGTCTTGTTTTTATATTTTGAAAATTATAATTATGTCATTGTGCCCCTCCCCTCTCTCCAAAGCCTCACATTCAAATCCTTTGCAGTCTCTTAGAATCAGGGCCTTAATCTTTAATTATTTAGAGCACCAAACAATATTTTTAAATTAAGATGTGATTTATGTAAAAATGACTCAGCTATAGAAATATGCATTTTCTGGTCTTACAAAACTTTCACTTAAGTAGTAAATTTTTTACTACAAATCATCAATTTCAACAAAGTCACAGAATATATTTATCAACAGGTTTTGACTCAACTATCAGGAAGCCTAAATTGAGGATAATGGATAGTTTTCTATCTGAAAAGAAATCTACTGAAATTTCCAATATGCACAGGCTCCATTTTCCATGCTGGAACCTCACATAAAGTCTCCAGAAAATTTGTGTTGAAAGATAGTAATCACTCTCCACATTAACTGGAATCCTCCTCTCCAGATAACACTAGTATTAACAAGGAAGTACAGCATGCTAGCACACCAACACACTCTGCATTTATCCCATTTTCCTGTGCACATTTCCCTTTCCCTCTCTTTAGCTCTCTTGTTCTCTTCCACTCTCATCTCTCCACTTCCGCTTATCTTTTCTCCTTTCCTCAGTTCCAGTAAGGAAGAAAATACATTTTCAGTTTCAGGACACAAATATAGCACATATAAATGTCTTTAAAATAAAATTAGTATAGCTATTTCTTATAACTAGGTCCACAGTTTCATCACATACCTGAGATTGAAAATTTGCATTCTCTAGTATTGCTTTATAACAACAGAGAAAACATCAGACCTTTTAATAGAAGACAAATCACATATCAGCATAGGAACTGGCAATGTAATATAAATATTAAATTATAATAATTGGATATAATTATGAATGCTTACTGTCTAAAAAGCTTTCTCCTAAAACTTACAAATACTCCATTCAATGAAATATAAATGTACCAACTACTTCAGTAGCATTTCTTATGCCAGTTTCATGTGGGCAGAAACCTGGACATCTAATAATACACAAAGCTTGTTTATGAATCCAGAGATGTTAGTTTAATAATTTATAATTTTATCCATTGAAAGATTCTAACTCACCTTGTCGATTCATAGCTTTTTTGGGTCAATAAGAATGTTAAAGGGAAGGTTTTAAACCTTCTCTTAACAGCTTTTATTGTGATATCCATAAAGCTTGTGTGACATAGCCATACCCTACTGGTATGAACACAGGGGAGAGGTATACATATACTTCTATGCATTTCACACAGATATTTTTAACATTAGCCCAGGGAATAGCTTCTCCCTGGGTTGAGAGATCTTTTGAGAATTATTTTCATTGAGTAACTTTTTTCACAGCTGAGTACATAGTTGGAATTTGACTACCTTACTTGGTCATGCCTTTCACAAATCTGAAATGATATTTTCTTATCTTGAACTGTATTTAGTTATTTTTAACCCATATTAAGTCTCTTTTTAACCTGTGTTTACACTTTTATAAGTTCAATGTTCAATCCTCTTGTAATTCTATAAATATATGAAAGTTTCCTATTTCATGTCTCCTATGAAACAGGAACACTTAATGCAAAAAAAACCAAACTCCTCAGGGTATTTATATTTATTTCAATAAAATGCAAAATGATTCTTAGTATGAATTTTATGTGTGGTGCGGAGGAAGATATACGATGTTGTATTTGGAGAACTCTCACGTTAATGTGGTTTGAAAATTAGTAGAAGGCTTGATATGCTGTCACATGACTTTTATCCCAGTGCTTGGGAGGCTGAGCCAGGTAGATCTCTATGAGGATCTCTATCCTGTTCTACACCGTGTGTTTCAAGCCATCCAGCACAACATAGTGATATTCTGTCTCAGAAAACAAACAAACAAATAAATATATAGATAAATAAATAAAACCAGATTATACTCTATTGTCATAGGTTTGTGTGAAAAGTAAAGAGAATTTACATATAGGAATGGGCAACTGAAGGTGGGAAGCTAAAATGAATCTGTCAAATGAAATTCAGGTCTGTCAATGGTCTGTATATGATTCTGTTCTTTCATCAACATGAGCTCACTCCATGTCGTGAACCATCTTTACATCTAAACACTTTAAACTTTTGCTCATATGAGCATACCTACATTAACTAAATAATCTGGTACTTAGGAAATTATGTCTATGAATAATTAAGAATTATACATAAGTAATTAATATGATTAATCTTGTTAAGAAAATATTTCCTTAGCTATATGCCTTTAAAGTCATTAATAAATTAATCTTGGCACATAAAGCTAGCTACAACAAAGAAATAGTTTCCAATCAATGTATTTGGTTTTCATTTTGCTTTTACAGATGAAAATCAGTTTATTTTTGCACACTAAGGTTCTATGTAAAATACACAGTTTATAAACATGCCTTTTAATGAAATTCTTCCATTTGCAGAGAGTAATGCTTAATTCGGAGTCTCATAAATCATCAAAGTACTAAGAATGGGTCACTGCAGTGTCCTCATTCCTAAACTGAACATCAGTCTCACCTTGTCAAGGCCAGGGAAAGCACTGGAAAGGTTTCAAGAGACAGAGATGAGGTGAAACATCTACAAAATTCTGTCTTCTGAATATGTCATGCCTTTAAAACCATGTACATACTGTAGTTGTGATTACTTACACAGGCTTGCAAACATGCACACACAGAGATGCAAATGCACGTGCACACATAAAATATCCACACGTACCACATGGAGGTAGAAGATGATGGACAGATTGGGAAGAAGAATGGGGTTCAACTGCACTGGGAGAGGGTACAGGAGAGAATATCAGGGGGACGAATAGGAACACAGTACATTGAATACATTATGAAACAGACAAAAATATTAGCAAAAAAGGAAAAGAAATTCTCCTGGCACAACTTTTGCCTTGAATCCAAATAAAAATAACTTTTCCATGCCAAGCTAACTTGCATACCATAGCTAAGAAATCCATGCCTTCAAAAGCTCTACATTCAAAATCCACAAAGTACAATGTGATTCTTTTTTTTAATAACTGTATTCTTAATAAATATCTCTACATATTTTAAAACAAATTTCTTTAACTTATATTCATTGTACAAGGGATGAATAGTATAATTATATTTACATTCAAGTATATCAAGTACTCTGACTACATTCACACTCCAAAGTCCTCTCCTGTCCCCCTTTCTTCCCTTCTGCTAGTTATTTTCATCCCAAATAGTTCCCTCTTCTAGGACTACATCATATACATGCATCTGTATTTGTGTTGCAATATTTGCTTTTAGGTGTACCACCAAACCCAGACTTATATAATTTCTATTAATATTGAAATTAAATATTTCCCTTGAAAATTCTTTTCATTTGCCTTTAGTGATGGACTTTCTGCAAACACTAAAAGGTTAATAGAAAGTAAGATAAACTAATCTTCCATAAAATTAAATATCTATCAAATTTCCCTAATATTATGGTTATTTTACATCTACTCTCAATACTATTTGTTAGCAAAGCTGTTTAAAAAATATCAGTGTGAAGGGAATCTCCAGCATCCACATGTATGTGACTTACATTTGTGTGGCTAATAGAGTCTTATAAAATTTTTGAATAATGCAGTAAAATATGTACCATAAATGATAGTAGAAAAATGGAATGAACAACAGAAATCACAGTGAATTTTTACCTCAAGTGAAATCATAAATATACAGTAATTTGGGACTAAACACTGGTCTAAATACAAACAAAATATCTAAATTTACATGAGAAAATATAAGAGGACACTCTCATATCTTTAGAATAAATTTCTTAAAATACAAGTATTATGTTATTGGTCAAATAACTACCATACAGGCTTACTATATGCACATTGTGTGGTTTCAGTGAACATAACTATACGTGGTAAATCATGATAAAATCAGGTCAGTTAGATATCCACTCTTCCAGCACTGTATATTTTGTGGTGAAAACATTGAAAATCTTCTCTTTCACTGTGTTGAAACATGTCATACAGTGTTCTCACTTTAGTCGTTTGACTTGGCAATTGTGCATGAGAATGTGCTTCTCCTGCTATCTAACTAGATTCAGTACAACGATTGACAAGGCTTTTGTCACCTTCTCCTTTACACTTTCTATGGACTGGTAACCATTCTTCTAACCTCCTCTATGAGATCAACCTTTCTAAGTGCCAGATATGAGTGAGAGCTTAAGGTTTAGCCTTCTATGCCTGGTTAATTTCACATAGTATCTTCCAGGGTCATCCATCTTTATTTATGGTAATGATGAGATTTCATTCTTCTAGGTTATTGAATAAATATCATATAAAATAAAGTATAGCAAAGCCCCAAAGAATCGTCAGATAAAGCATCCTGAGAGAAATGTTGATGAAAATGAAATTAAGGCTTAGAGGATGAAGATTATCACACTTTAACTTACACAATTTGTAGAATGTACAGGATTAGCCAACCTGACTGAGAAGGGTGACATACTGTTCTGTGCTACATGATGTTCTAATTATTTTCTCTGTGATTCTGGGTTTCCCAAGGGACACCCCCTCTGTGAATCTGAGGGGCCCCCTGAGCATTGGACTAGCCCACAGGAACCAGGGCTACTGGCTTTACAGAGTGCTGCCTGCATGATGCAACACCATCCTCACTGTACTAGAGATTATAAGACAGTACCCTATATAGAGAAGGTAAAGGCAAGTAAGTCATGAATGCTGAACACAATGAAATGGCATTATTTGTTATTAATTTGAATGATACCTAGTAACTAATAGGTATCTGAATAGTTATATTTGCTAGTTATGAAGTAATTATTTCCAAGTATCTTATTGTTCATGAAATAATTATGTTATTTTCTGTTATGGGATGATTTCTTGTTATGTTACTTGTGATAACAAATTGGAAGACTGTTCCAAGAAGGCAGGGAAGAAAAGGAAGTCTGGACAATAACTGTGAGTTATACTGTCCATCTAAGCATGGTCAAAGGCTTTAGGTAAAAGTTGAAAAAGTATCTATGAAATGCTTGTGAAAATAAACAATACGCTAAGAGCTTCTGGTTTTCCCCTGAGAACTGACAGACTGTTTATTGGCTTTCTGTAAGTTCCTTCTTGTGCTCTAAGTCTGGTGAATGAAACTGACATTGGATGGAAAAGGGGGAAAACTGACAGGATGAGAGTTAGAAACTGTTGGCGAAACATCAGAGTTGATAGAATCCAGGTGACAAGGACCCTTTTAAGACATCTGATGTTTATGACTGGGTGACTAGTGTTGCCACCAAATAAAATGTCAGCAAATATGCACACCCTAGGAACCTAGGAAAAGATGTTATAGAGGAAATGGCTTTGCTTCTTTTCTCTTGAAACAGAATATACACATTGCCATCATGAACTTAAACTTATAGGAAACATAATGATATGCTTATAATTATTGCACATATTTAGCAAGAACAAATGTATTATTTATATCAGTAAGGTGTCCTTGCTAAACTATGAGAAAAAAATGAAGGTGTGCTAATTTGCCTCTCATGATCATAACTGTGCTTAAAATAAAGCCCAGTTATCTCTTAGGTAGTATAGAAGTCTCATTGTTAAATTCATTTCTGCTGGTGATTTTGAAAAAGAAATTCCCATTCCAATTTCTTCCTCTCTGAATTAGTAGTAGTGGTAACAATGCCTTTACAGAACTCTTTTTCTTGTTTAGGAGAAATCAGAATGCACCATTTAATGTATGTGCTTACACATACTAATTCTATTCAGATTGCATTACTGTTTTTTTATCTTCAAATTATCCAAACCACAAATTTTATTCTGTATTCATATATTTATGAATATATATTAAATAGCATTTTGTAAACATCTTACAACTTTAAGAGTGCATTGATGAATTAAACAAAGATTTAACATGGGGACTGTGAATTGTCCACTTGGTCATAGAAATTACCAGAAATCTACTCCTAAAATCTTAAATATTGTTTTGCTATACAAATAAAGAGAGATGTATTTACAGATAAAAAAATAATAATAAAGCCCAGTTATATCCAAATTGTCAATTGTATGTTTGATTGTCTAACACCAGATGTCATTTTAAGAGATTAATCTTGTTTAGTAAAAGTGACAGAAGATCATAATTATAGAGTAACCTCTTTCCCTGAACATATTAAAAATCAAACCTGAGCCATCCATGCTAAACTTCCAAGTCCCCCAAATGAAACTTGAGCTCATTGATAGATCACATTTTCATCAAATAAGATGTTAGAAATACCAAAATTTCCTAAACAGAAAAAGTTGTTATTTCTTGACCCGGGAGAAGGGAAGTGAGGGAGAACAATGGTTACTATAAAAAAATGAAAAAAATTAAATAAAGAAGAAAACAGTAAAATAAAAAAACCTTTTTTTGTGCCATATAGCTATGCCATGTGTCTTAGCCATTACACAGAAGAGGCAGCCTGTGTTGTCCTGATGGAGGATAATTATCAATAATCCTATTAATCACTCCCCTCTTTCTATCTTCCAAAGAGGATAACTTTAACACGACCAATCTACTTTTGCTTCTCTTCTTTGTATTTGTTTAGGATTTCTGTGTCTTAAACCCAACCAATTCTGCACATAGAAACTTTGTATGGGTTACCAAATGAATGGCCACCCATTGCCAAAAATAGTGAAGTTAAGAAGGTATTTAAAATTGCATATTTTCTCCTTGAAATTATGAAATATTTAAAAATTTGATTTTGTGGATATTAAATCATATATTGTCTATGACATTCTTTGTTCATATTATACATTATGTGAATGCTCAACTATTTAGTTATGATAACAACAAAGACTAACAGCAGCATTTTAAGAAATGAAATAGCAAAATAGCTTCTAATTATTGGAACATTTGCATATTTTATGTTTATGTCTCCATATTATTTCAATTTCTTAATCATTGGCTTAAGCACAATATGTATTTATTTTATTAACTTCATTTTCCGTAGAAAATGAAAATTTTGCAGTAATATTTAATTAAATATTCAGTTGATAAAATCAACAATTAGCATATGTAATGAATTTAATATTTTCTTTTGCAGATAAAGTTGCTGACGCTCCATAGGATGGGTTAGTTTACCTGAGCCTTTCTAGCATTATGGAGATCTAGGTTTGCATTTCTAGATTCCAAACATAAGATCCTTAAAAGAAATGCTTTGCAATCCATCTCTGCATTTTGGAGATTATCCTAGTTATTATTTACTAAACTTGAAATATTCCCAGTTATAATATGGTAAACAATACAACACATCACTACATTTCATTTTTCTACCTGGTTGGTATTCCTGGCTTGGAAAATTTTCATTGCTTCATCAGCATTCCTGTCTGTTTCCTGTTTGTCCTCACCTTGCTGGGGAACAGCATAATCATTGCTACTGTCAAACTAGAACCAAGCCTCCACCAACCTATGTATTTCTTCCTTTGCATGCTGGCAATGACTGATATGCTTCTAACCTGTTCCACAGCCCTGAAAATGCTTGGTATTTTCTGGTTTAATGAACACTGGATTGAGTTTGATGTCTGTCTAACTCAAATGTACTTTATCCACACACTGTGTATTTTTGAGTCAGCCATCTTGGTAGCCATGGCTTTTGATCGTTTTGTGGCCATTTGCATCCCACTACATTATTCAACCATTCTTACAACATCTATGGTTATTAAACTGGGCTTTGTTGGCTTGAGCAGAGCTCTGTTCATGGGTTTGCCTTGTCCTTTTCTCATTAAGAGGCTGCCCTACTACACAAGCTATATTATCAATCATGCCTACTGTGAGCATATGGCTGTGGTGAAATTAGCCAGTGCAAACACTCTTGTTAGCAGAGCATATGGAATCTCAGTGGCCCTTTCTGTGATACTATTGGATCTATGGCTGATAGCCACATCTTATGTAAAAATTCTCCAGGCAGTGTTCAGACTTTCTTCCCAGAGAGCCCGCTCTAAAGCCTTGGGCACCTGTGCTGCCCATGTGTGCACCATTCTTGCCTTTTATACACCTGCACTGTTTAGCTTCCTAACTCATCGCATTGGCAAGAATGTGCCTCCAAGTGTGCACATCATCTTGTCCACCCTGTACCTTCTAGTGCCCCCCACAGTCAATCCCTTGGTGTATGGTATCAAGACAAAACAGATTCGGGACCGAGTGCTGAGCCTCTTCTCACACTTGAAAATTACTGAGTACTAAATTATTTAAATAACTTTTGTGATGGAAAGTATGCCTCATGAAATAATGGGGCTTTTATTTTTGCTATGATGCCATTGTAAAATGCCATTTCTCCTTTATGTTATTTTCATAGAAGGAATTTATGGTGTGATACAATATTTGTGTTTTAAACTTCTTATTTTAATTTTACATAAACTATATCTAATTTATCTTTTTATTCACTATCTTTACAAAGTTCTGGTTATGTACATAATACCCAACCATAATATATCTTCCTGTCGATTTCTCTGTCTGTAGATTTAAGTATACATAGTATAGTTTCTGCGTATTTAGTGACAAAGTTCGAGTAAAATAAACACGATGATTCAGGGTTAGTTTTATATGTAGAAGTCTGAATACTGTCACTGCAGTCCTTACTTCAGAATAATTCACAGCATCTGTGGCAACCAGCACAACAGCTGTACGAGATCAAGCCTGTGAACGAACAATATTATGTCCTTCATTGTGCTCAAGTATGATCTTTCTTGGTCTAGTGTAGTCTAAAAATTTTAAAGCATTTTTCTCACTTACGTCTTTGTGAAAAACTCAAAATTGACCATGTCTCTTCCCTTCACCAGTCAAGTAAGTTTAGCTGGCAAATTGCTACTTCAACATCTGGAGAGTCAGTAAATGTAGACAACATGAACTTACTTGAAACGAGAACATTTGAAGCAGGTATGTTGTGTTGTATAAGAATTTTAAACACAAATATTCTGAGATATGAAGATCAAAGGAGGTAAAAGACTTAAGGGTATGTGAAGAAAGAATACACCAGAAAAGAATAAAGCAAAAGCATCTAAGTCTCAAAATATTTGTTATATACCTAGTTTTTCAAAAATAAAAGTATTCAAACTAAGGTATTACATGTTATCATATGAATAAGAGAAGTAAAAAGCAACAATATTATAAAGAATATAGTAGAAATGGGGAAGAAACTACTATAGGTACATATAGTTCCTTGAAGAGAATACTGCTAGTTGAAAGTGTGATGAGTGGGTTAAATATTTTAAAGCGCCACTAGTTTCTTTAAGAGACATAAGAGATATGATACTAAAATTCTATATAATATTCAATTAAACATAAAAAATATGTGAAAAAGAAAAAGAATAAATAATGAATCAAAATTGACTCAGTGTAGAAAAAAATCTGTAAGTCTGGATAAAAAATGAGAACAGATTATATATTGTATACAGAATTTAATTTTTTTCCTCTGGAAAATTGGGTATTGTTTTTCAACATGCATTTTAAAATATTATTTAAAAAGGTGAACATTATTTGTATCCCAACTATAAAATTAGAGATTTTGTCTATTAATAACTGAAGTCATTTCTATGAGCTTCAAAATTTTTCCTCTTTTCCCAAATGAGGTTTTTCTGAAACTTAGCCATTGACATAATAAAATAAGAAAAGGAGAGGGTCTATATTTAGCATAATTATGATTCATTGAGTTTAGAGTTAGATGCCATGCCATATAATCAATTCACCGAACCATTTCTTGCTATATTTATCAATGCAATATGCATATATATGATTATATATATTCATATATATATGTAAAAACAGTTGAATAAGATGAGTTCATGAGTATGAAAGAGAGCAAGGATGGATGGATGTGAGGGTTTTGAGGGAGGAAAGCAGAGGAAAAAATTATGTTATTATATTATGACCTCAAAAAATAAAATAAGAAACATATGTATGTCATTTATTTTATTATAATGTAGTTATGCATATATATAATTATTTCATTTCCCTTTATATTTACTCCCTCCAACCACTCGCATGTAACCTACACCTTCCTTTCTTACACACACACACACACACACACACACACACACACACACACACTCATATGTATGTATATCATTAAATATATAAATGCACCTTGCTCAGTCTAAATAGTGTATGATTTCAGGGTTGATCACTTGATATTGGCTGATGAATTGTGGGTCTCTTTCCTGGGCAAGCTATTTTCTCCCATTCTCAGCATTACTTAGTTTCCTGTAGGTTTTTGTCTAGGCTTGGTGCCCCATGAGATGTATCCCCTTCCATACTCACAGGTCTGTTTGTGTTGTCCTTGTTCAGATCTTGTTCAGGCAGCCACATTATTGAGACTTCATGGGTATAGTTTCCATGACATTTCTAGGACATGTGCTCTCACAGTCAAAATTCTGTTCCTCTGGCTCTTAAAATCTATCTCCCTCAATATTTCCTGAGCCTTGGGTAGAGGAATTGCATTATGAATGGATCAACTGGGACTAGGTACCCACGACCACTTATATTCTGCTTTTTGATTGGTTGTGATTTTCTGTAATGGTTTCTATCTGTTGCAGAGAAGACTCTTTATGACAAAAGCTACACTGAACTATGGGTAGAAGCATAAACATTTAGAATGAGGTTAGGAATTATGCTAGTTTATTTAATAGAGTGTTGGCTATAACTTCTCCTCTAGGACCCAGGACCTTACAAGCTTCAGATAATTGTCTGGATTTCCAGTACCAGACAAGATTTTCTTCTTGCCAAATCCAATTAAAAAGCTGTTGATTGCCACCAAGGAAAGACTGCAACTATGGCATTTTATGACACTTTTAGGTTAGTTGTACCATGCTGGTGATTGTTGTAATTCACATGTTCACTTAATATCTTTCATTTTCTTCCCTTATTGCTCCAGTGAAGAATTCAAGCACTATATTAAATAAAAGTAATGAGAGCAGAACAGGCAGGTCCCTCTTCCCAGGCTGAGCCAAGGGTCCCTGTATAAGCCCCAGGTTTCAAACAACCAACTCATCCACTGAGCATAGGATCCTGCCCTACTGCCTGGATGCCTCCCAAACAGATCAAGCTAATCAACTGTCTCACTTATCCAGAGGGCCTGTTCCAGTTGGGGGCTCCTCAGCTATTGGTTCATAGTTCATGTGTTTCCATTTGTTTGGCTATTTGTCCCTGTGCTTTATCCAACCTTGGTCTCAACAATTCTCGCTCATACAAACAAGGAATAAAAGACCATGATAAATGAAGACCACATGAGAATAGGAAGAAGCAAAGTGCTAGAGAGGCCCACAGAAATCCACAAAGATACCCCCACAATAGACTACTGGCAATGGTCGAGAGAAAGCCCGAACTGACCTACTCTGATGATAGGATGGCCAAATGCCCTAGCTGTCATGCTAGAAATCCCATCCAATGACTGAGGGAACTGGATGCAGAGATCCACGCCAGTCCCCAGGTGGAGCTCCAGGAGTCCAGTTGGCGAGAAAAGGAGGGTTTGTATGAGCGAGTGTGCATGTCTTATAGAGCTGTCATTACTGTAGATCCAGGTTTCACAGTAGGGCAAGCATGCTGATACTATACTTCTGTGGTAGAGTGCATAGCACCTTTCAACACTGTAAAAGCTAGCTAACCAGTAGGAATGAAATAATCTTAAGCCTGCTGTGATGGCTCAGCAGTTGAAGTGCTTGATGCTCTTGTAGAGTACCTGAGTTTGGTTCCCAGGACATATGTTGGGTGGCTCACAGTGCCAGTAACTGAAGCTCCAGGTGATTTGACCCTCTTCTCTGGTCTATATGTATAGCCACTGAAAATGCATAGAAACACGTGCATACACATAAATAAAAATAAAGTACCTATATGGAAACACTGATTCTCACAAGTATTTCTCAGGGATTATAACTGAATATTTGTATGCAACCTGGAACAAAGTACTTAATAAATATTTGTTGAGTCCATTAAAAACATTGCTCATAAATCTTTTCAAGTTTTATTAGATCAAGTTAGGGCAAGCTTTTCTAGACCTTGACACTGTGCTTTTGTAGTAAATTCTTGATTTCACAAAATATCAAATTTAAACATAAATTTCAGATTTTTCAAAGGTACCTCTGATCTCTTATTGCACTCCAATTATAAAATAATAAAATGTAATTAATTAAATATACACTTGTTTTTATTTATTTCTTAGTGTATGTTATTGGCAAAATTATTAAGGCCACGCCACGTAGTTAAAAGGGAGATTTATTTAATGGTGTAACTTACAAATGAAGGGATAGGTAGGTTGCGGGTTCTGTGAAAGACTCAGTGCAGTCCTGTGGTGTTCTCTGGAGAACTCTCCTTAGTCTACCTCTAGCGTCCATGTTCCAAGAAGGGACAAGAGCATGGCGCATCCCGATCTCGGGTCTTCAGGGCCTTCCCTTCACCCCACTTTGTAGGCATGATAGTTAACAAAGCCTCAGTGGGGGTTGAAACCTCCAGACCAAAGCTGGAATGGCTACCCACTACATCTCTCCTTTTTGTCTAAATAAGAAGGTTCTAACTTAATACTAGACTATATACAAAGGAATGGTTATCAAATATTGTCCAGGAGTAATTGAGGGATAATGACCCAGATAAGATGGAACTACAGTCAATGCGAACAATATCAAGCAAGAAACACATACTAAAATCCAGAAAAGTCTAGAGCATAGGTAAATGGTATGTTACAAAGATCATTCCAAACGGTGTCCTATCCTAAAGAACTTGAATCTAATACTTAATATGTTCTATCTAAGATATTATATATATATGTGTGTGTATATATGTACATATATGTATGTGTGTGTATATATATAGTATATATTAGTATATATATGTGTGTGTTGTATATATATTATATTAGTATATATATATATAAGTAGTGTATATATAATATATATTAGTGTGTGTAATATATATATATACACATATATATACATATATATATATATATATATATGTTGTAACTATAACTGCTAGTCTTCAATCCCATCAAAGACCTGAGAAGGAATATAATGGTACCTGAGAAATGGTAGATGGTTGCAAGCAACTTTCAGGAATCTTGAAAGAGTAGACTGAGACAGCTGGCAGCCTGGACAGTCACCTAATGTTTCTCAGCATTGTTGGTGCATTCAAATTGGCTACAGGCCTACAGTATCTAACAGACCATTTTCAGAAGCAGGAATTCTGAAAGACCATCTTACCCTGTCTTGGCAGATTACAGTGGTCACTTTCCCTGTGTCCCGCTTGTCCAGAAAGGACAGCATTTGTACTGTCAGCAGTTGAGGCAAGGGAAGTTCTTTGCCCAGTAGGCCATTTTTTGCCAAGAATACAAACTTCTATGTCAATAAAATTTCTATACTAATTACTAAAATGAACTTTCCTAAACACAACAGTGTGAAAAATTTTTGGAATTGCAATAAAACAGTTACATTTTAATCCAATTTTATATTTATTGGTTGATCTATGACTAAGCTACTCTATACACACTGGAAAGAAGACATCTGGAAACATTTATGGTGAAATTAAGGCATTTGGGGGAATTAGCAATTGTTATTCATTTAAATCTAGTAAAGCTGATCAACATCTCACCTGCAGATTTTCCTGAAGGCAATAACACAACTAGAAGTTACATATATTTGAAACAAAATAATAGATAAATCATATTAAAGAGTACAAAAATACTTCCCTTAAAAACATATTACTATATTCCAATATGGAAAGAGCCTTGAAATTGTCTTTCCATTCTGAATAATAAAACCTGAAAAACTGAAAAGTCCTTACTTTTCTTTTACTTTTTAAGTTTCTTAGATGATAATATAATTTCAACATTTCTCCCTAAACAATTATATAAGATAATCAGTTCTACATCCCATCAGGCCACAATGTCAGTTTTCTTTCTTATTGTTACTTTACCTATTTATCAAAAACATTAGAGAGATAGGCGGTTCAGTGGTGGCTCATGCCTATAATCACAGCACTGGGGAGGCAGAGCCAAGTGGATCTCTGTGAGTTCAAGACCAGCCTGGTCTACAGGGCAAGATCCAGGACAGGCACCAAAACTACACAGAGAAACTCTGTCTTGAAAAAAAAAATTAGAGAGACTGGATCTCATTAGGTTCTAGAATCCAATGCCCATTTCCTGCCTCTGTGAACACTTCATACATGAGGCCATGGATATACATGTATATTAAACACTCATGTACACAAAATAAAACAAATTAAATTTTCAAAAAAAAGATGTTCTGCTTTGCTGTTTGTATTAGGGTATATAAATAACAACAAGGTACCATATGCTTCACAAATCTCAGCAACAGGATTTGAGGTATCTTCAACTTGGAGAAATGAACAGTGTTTCAGTAGATATGTTTAAACAGTTTATAAACTTATCCAATGTATACATATACCAAAACATCAAATTGTCCCACCTTAAAAGCAAGAATTAATAGCTGTATATGTACCAATTTGAATAACTTTAATTTCAGTGTTGAAAACCTGAAGACCTTTTTGCAGTAGCATATCTGCCGAGAAATATCTAAAGTTCTATGGCATGGGCATTTGCTCTACTTGAAGAATCTGAGGAGTGGAATTGTATATGTATAACTTCAACAATAGAATGACACTCTCCAGGCTGCATGTGTTTCAAATAACTCTAGATGTCAGTGCATAACTCTCATGAGTCTCACTTCTCCACCTTCCATTTCAATGTTTAATAATAATGAATAACACACACACACATATATATATATACTGGGACATCCATGAAAGTTTCCATTCCTCTTATGTGATTTCAGTCACAATTATACTGAACTGAACTGTGAATGTTGTTATCACATCTGGCATCGTCCCACTCAGAAAACATATTTCTTAAGAATCTTTCTGTGTTATTTGTAAACCATTTTTTATCTGATTATTGAGGAGGTCCTAAGTTAGGAAGGGACAATTCCATGCATGGCTTCTGAATAAAAGCCCATGGCAAAGTTCACCACGATTGCCACTGCATTTAAAATAATGGAAAGCATCTTAAAGTGACATGTATTATCTGTTAATTGACAACTTTGTTACCCTTCATGATTTTCCATGAGTTAATTGGAAATCAAATTTCTTTTTCTTAGCTCTATTCAAGTCATGCAGTCTTTTGTGTTTTATATTATTCCAGTTAGCATTAAAACAGTATGTTTCATTAAGGCAGTTTCAAATATATATCACATCATATTATGGTCACCACCCCAAACACACATGCCCTCTGTCAGCCTTCCTCCCCTTATTTGCTCCATTGTCTCATAATTTTAAATTTGTTGCATTTTATTCTTGGACTAATTTATTTATGACAAGAAGATGCATGCAGTCATTCTAGTTTTTATGCATATGCTAACAAGTAATACAACTACAACTGATGTCTTGTTTTTTTTCTGAGCCTTACCATTATATACCATGTGTCACAAAACAAGTATAGAATGAACTGATCATCATTCTCACCTTCATTATACTGCCAATAAAATGTGTTACCAATTTCCATTTATATAATTCAGAAAAAATCCACTTATGACCTTTTTAATTAAGCAACTTTTTATTCATTTTACATACCAAAGATCTCCCTCTTCCCTCCTGCTCCTCCAGCCTCTCCCTCCTAACCCACATCTCATTCATTACCTCCTACAAGAAGGTAAGGTCTCCCATGGGGAGAAATATTTAGTAGAGGCAGGTCCAGGCCCCTCCCACTACCTCAAGGTTGTGCGAGGTGTCCCATCATAGGTAGTGGGTTCCAAAAAGCCTTTTCATGCACCAGGAATGGATTCTGATCCTACTGCCAGGGGGCCCCTTAAGCAGATCAAGCCACACAACTGTCTCACTATGCAGAGGGCCTCGTCCAGTCCCATGCAGGCTCCACAGCTATTGATGATATCTCCATGAATAAACTGGAGATGGGGGTGAGCAATGGAGGGTATAGGATGAGGGATAAGAACATAAAGGAATGGGATGGTCAACCTGGAACAGGGATGGAGTGGGAAAGCAATGAATGAGATACAATGATAGAGGGAGACATCATAGGGATAGGGAAAAATCAGGTGCTAGGGAAGTTCCCAGGAATCCCCAAGGATGACCTCAGCTTAGACTACTAGCAGTAGTGGAGAGGATGCCTGAACTAGCTTACCCCAGTAATCAGATTGGTGAATACCCTCACTGCCATCATAGTCTTTCTCTAGTAACTGCGGAAGCAGTTGCAGAGATCCGCAGCCAAACACCAGGTCAAGCTCCAAGAATCCAGTTGAAGAGAGAGAAGAGTGATTCTATGAGCAAGGAGCATCAAGATCATGATGGAGAAACCTACAGAGACAATCAAACGAAACTAGTGGGCCCCGGTATGACTTTTATAAATTGTTTTCATAGAGGTTTTGATTAGAATAGTGGTTACCAGAGGCTGAGAAAGGAATAAAGGCAGGAAAGAGTGAAAATATATCTCCATGTGATCAGTGTTACAGTTGGACAAAGGATAGTTCAGATGTCTCACTACATGGGAGGATAAATCTAGTCAACAATAGTGAGTTGTGTATTGGAAAAATACTAGAAAAGAATATTTGGAATGCTTTCTCCAGAAAAAAAAGATAACTGTTTAAGAATGGAATGTGCCAAATATCTTCTTTTACTAATCATCATTCCATACATATATTTAAACATCATAGTATATCTTATAATTATTATGTGGGCCATGACAACCATAAGAGAAAGCTCAAAAATCAAGTGTAATCACAGGACTGAATCTTTAGGTGTAGCACGAATCTTAAAAGGTCTTATTAATAACAAACCTGGAGTCAGGTATTGGGGTGGACACTGAAAGATTAGAGAAATAGAACAAGCCACAGCTAACCTCACCTTGATAACTTCTCAGCTGATCCTGTTTCCTCAAACTGGAAGCCTCGGAGTCTTCATTCAAATGGGTCTCAGCTGAACTGCTGCTGAAAGCCTAAAAGCTTAACCAATTTAGTTTCTGGTCCTCATGCCTTATATACCTTTCTGCTTCCTCCTGTCACTTCCTGGGATTAAAGGCATGTGTCTTCCACAAGCAAGACTTGAGATCTCAAGTACTTCGATTAAAGGTGTGTGTCACTTTGCCTGGCTGTTTCCAGTGTGGCTTTGAGCTCACAGAGATCCGGATGGATCTCTGCCTCCAGAATGCTAGGATTAAAGGTGTGTGTCCCACCATATTCTGGCCTCTATGTTTATCTCGTGGCTGTTCTGTTCTCTGACTTCCAGATAATTTTATTAGGGTATACAATATATTGGGAGACACAATATTACCATACCCAAGCCCAGAGAGTCTCTGTTACAACTCTGAGAGCTAGGATCTAATAGACTCTTCAAAATACTGCTCTCACACCACAACTTTCTTTTTTAACTCAGTATTTCTTTTAGTGTATAATTAAGGCTCCCTTTAAGAAGATGAATTTGTTTAATGGTTAGAATAAAGTTTTTGTACATAGTAAGCCTGCATAATGCAAATATATTTAAAGCTTAATTTGGAAATTGGCATATGTCCTTGAAAAGGAGCAAAAGCATGTTGGTTCCAAGTCTATACTACAATTACTAGAAATTGAATTAAAGCTACCTCCCAGCATAGCTATTATATCAAATCTGGTCTAGAAATCAAGGCTTCCATTTCTGTTAATTTCTTCACATTCCTTTTCCAAACCAATAATTATGATGAATTCTGTCATTTTTCTTCCACATATGAAAATATACTATTATAATTCATTACATGTCTTTCACTTAAAGTCCTTTATGAAACAATTTTATATGCACCATTCAAATAATTTTTTAGATCTATTTATTTTATTTTATTTGCATAAATATTTTTGCATGCCTGTATGCACACACACCATGTATGTTTCTGGTACCTCCAAAGGTCAGAAGAAGGCATTGGATTCTCTGGAATATGGTTATAAAACATCATGTAGGTGGTGGGAATCAAATCGTGGTCTTCTGCAAAAGCAACATGTGCTCTAAACCATTGAGCAATTTCCCAGCCCCACTTTGGAGCAGGCAAGTATTGGAGCAGGAAGAAGTAGGTGTGTGGGAAGAGTGATAGAAGGAGAGGGTGCATGGAGAGACACTTGGAATTGGGGGCATTTGGGGTGTGTGTGGAAATCCAGTGAACTGGAAACATCCTGGAATCTATGAGGATAACCCTAGTGAGTACTACTAGTAATGGAGGATACAGAGTCTGAACTGGTCATTATTTGTAGCCAGGCACATCTTCCAATTTTGAGACTGGGTTATACTCTGTTGAGTTATTGTCTGAGGAGGTCCTGTGGAGATCCCTAAACAATGCAGGCTCATGCTAGGACAGAAGGTCACTCTCTAAAATTGATAGCAGTGCCCTGTTGCCTAGGAAAACTTCCATGGAGCTCAAGGAACACAGAGAGGTTAAGCGTGTGCCTGCTTGGAGCCTTCATTACTGTGTCCTAGTCTCTTTGGCCAGAGAAGGTACTCTGTAGGCTAATAAAAGAAAAACCTGGAGACAAAACCTGTCATAAGTGAGTATTTTGCAGTAAAGAAATGTTTCAAATTTCATGATTATCTCAGATTGTCTTTTAGATGAAAATGCATAGCTTGGCACTATAGAATACCAACATTCAGATATGGTGAACTAAACTAGGAAACAGATCACATAGGTTTATTTAAGAGATACACTTTGAAGCTATTGAAATCTCAATTATTTTTGGTTTAATGAAGAGGAAAGGGTGGAGACCATAAATAAGATCATCTTAAGTGAGCTAGCATATGGAATGCTTTTCTGAAAATTTTTTTTCATAGCACATTTTACTGTGAAAATATGTGGATCAGAAAGAGAAGAACTCATTTTTTGTGATTATTTTGTTTGTTACCACCAAATATTTTATTATATGGTTTTTGAATTTTTATTCTAAATGTCTGTATTTGCTAAATAATAACCAAAACAGCATGTTTTTCTTTCTTTCTCCATCTGAGTAAAGGCTGGAGAGAACAGTCCATTTGTTAAACCCATCGCCTATCATAAGCATCAATAGCTTGCAAATTATTTAAGTTTCTAATTTAAAAATAATAAATTATATTATCCCACCCTCTGCGCATGTCTGCATTTATGAGTGTGTGTGTGTGTGTGTGTGTGTGTGTGTGTGTGTGTGTGTGTGTGTATGAGTGTGTACATGCATGTTTGTAGGTAGGAGGCCATGCATAGTCTAGAGTGCATGCAAAGATCAGAAGACAGCACACAGGGCCCCAAGCTGGCCCTGGGGACAGAACTCACATTCTGTCTTAGCATTAAATGATTTTGTTTGCTAACCTTCACATGTGCCCCAACAGGGAAATTCTTAATTCTATTGAAGGTTGTGAAACTTTCCTTAATGACCTAATTTTTTCTAGTACCAAAATGAGTAATCTGATTCACTTGTCTCATTCAAATTCTTGAAGACAATAACTGCACAAACATGAAAATAAAAGAGCAGTGCAAAGTTAAATCATTCATACTTAAGTTAATACTGCTTCTCAAGGATCAGGGCATAGAATCAGATAGAAATCCACATCATTGTTGATTTTCATTCAGAGAAACAAAATACAGCAAAGTGTCAGGGCTCATCAGTACCCAACACCTAACACTGACAGGACTTTTCAAGGAACAGAGAAATTTCTATTTTCAAATCTATCAAGAGAACCAGGTGAAAATTTACACCCATATTTTTATAGCCATGGGTCTTGTTTTTATATTTTGAAAATTATAATTATATCATTGTGCCCCTTCCCTTCCCTCTCTCCAAAGCTTTGCATTCAAATCCTTTGCAGTCTCTTAGAATCAGGGCCTTAATCTTTAATTATTTAGAGCACTAAACAATATTTTTAAATTAAGATGTGATTTATATAAAAATGACTCAGCTATAGAAATATACATTTTCTGGTCTTACAAAACTTTCACTTAAGTAGTAAATTTTTTAATACAAATCATCAATTTCAACAAAGTCACAGAATATATTTATCAACAGGTTTTGACTTCAACTATCAAGAAGCCTAAATTGAGGATAATGGATAGTTTTCTATCTGAAAAGAAATCTACTGAAATGTCCAATATGCACAGGCTCCATTTTCCTTGCTGGAACCTCACATAAAGTCTCCAGAAAATCTGTGTTGAAAGATAGCAATCACTCTCCACATTAACTGGAATCCTCCTCTCCATATAACACTAGTATTAGCAAGGAAGTACGGCATGTCATCACACCAACACACTCTGCATTTATCCCATTTTCCTGTGCACATTTCCCTTTCCCTCTTTTTAGCTCTCTTGTTCTCTTCCACTCTCTCCTCTCCGCTTCCGCTTATCTTTTCTCTCTTCCTTAGTTCCAGTAAGGAATAAGATGCATTTGTTTTTCAATTTCAGGACACACATATAACTATATAAATATCTTTAGCCAGGCGGTGGCAGTGCACACCTTTAATCCTAGCACTCGGGAGGCAGAGGCAGGCGGATCTCTGTGAGTCTGAGGCCAGCCTGGGCTACAGAGTGAGTTCCAGGAAAGGTGCAAAGCTACACAGAGAAACCCTGTCTCAAAAAACAAACAACAACAATAACAAAATAACAGAAATATAAATATCTTTAAACTAAAGTTATTGTAGCTATTCCTTAAAATATAATTATTTTTAGTCCACAGTTTCATCACATACCTGAGATTGAAAATTTGCATTCTCTGGCATTGTTTTATAACAACAGAAAAAAAACATCAGATATTTTAATAGAAGACAAATCACATATCAGCATAGGAATTGGCAATGCAATATATATATACATATTAAATGATAATTGTTGATACAATTATGAATGCTTACTGTCTGATAAACCTTTTCCTAAAACTTAAAAAAACTTTTCACTTAATGAAATATAAGTGTACCAACTACTTTGCTATCATTTCTCATGCCAGTTTCATGTGGGCAGAAACTTGGACATGTAATAATATACCAAGTTTGTTTACAAATCCATAGAAGTTAGTTTAATAATTTATAACTGAATCCATTGAAAGATTCTAATTTACCTTGTGGATTCATAGCTTTTCTGACTGAATGTACTAGGCTCTGCTGACTCCCCATGGGAGGCCATACCTTCATGTAGGAGGGAATGGGTGGGGAAGGGAGGCTGGAGAGGTGGGAGGAGGGAAGAGGTGGGAACTGTGATTGGTATGTAAAATAATTACAAAATTTCTTTTTTATCTTTTTTATTATTATTAAATTTTTATTCACTTTACATACCACCACAGATCCTCCCCTTCCCTCTTCCCTCTTCCATGGGTGGGCTTTTTGGAGCCCAGTGCCTAGGGCATGACAATTTGCACAGCCTTGGTGCATGAGGGAAGGGCTTGGACCTGCCTCAGCTGAGTATGCCAGGCTCTGCTGACTCCCCATGGGAGATCTTGACATGGAAAAATTTCTTAATAAAAAAAATCACTGTGAAGGGAATCTCCAGCATCCACACATATATGAATTACATTTGTATGGCTAATAGTCTTGTAAAATTTTTGAATAATGCAGTAAAATATCTACCATAAATAATGGTAGAAGATGAAATGAACAACATAAATCACAGTGATTTTGACCTCAAGTGAAATCATAAATACACAGTAATTTGGGATTAAACACTGTCCTAAATACAATCAAAATTTTTAAATTTACATGAAAAAATGTAAAAAGATATTCTCTTATCTTTAGAATAAACTTCTTAAAATATGTTTATGTAACTACTATATAAGCTTACTGAGTGTACATTGTGTGGTTTCAGTGAACATAACTACACGTGGAATCACGATAAAATCAGGACAGTTAGATATCCACTCTTCCAGCACTGTATATTTTGTGGTGAAAACATTGAAAATCTCTTTCACTGTGTTGAAACATGTTATACAGTGTTCTCACTTTAGTCGTTTGACTTGGCAATTGTGCATGAGAATGTGCTTCTCCTGCTATCTAACTAGATTCAGTACAACGACTGACAGAGCTCTTGTCACCTTCTCCTTTACACTTTCTATGGACTGGTAACCATTCTTCTAACCTCCTCTATGTGATCAACCTTTCTAAGTGCCAGATATGAGTGGGAACTTAAGGTTTAGCCTTCTATGCCTGGTTAATTTTACATAGTTTCTTCCAGGGTCATCCATCTTTCTTTATTGTACTGATGAGATTTCATTCTTCTAAGTTATTGAATAAAATTCATATACAATCAAGTAGAGCAAAGCTCCAAAGAATTGTCAGATAAAGCGTCCTGAGAGAAAAGGAAAATGAAATTAAGGCATAGAGGATGAAGATTATCTCACTTTAACTTACAAGACTTGTGGAATGTACAGGATTAGGTAACATGACTGAGCATGGGGAGATTGCACCCTTCTGTGCTACATGCTGTTCTAATCAATTTCTGTGTGACTCTGTGTTTTCCAAGGGATATCTCCTATGTGAATCTAAGGGGTCCCCTGAGCATTGGACTAGCATAAAAGAACCAGGGCTACTGGCTTTACAGAGTGCTGCCTACATGATACAACACCATCCTCACTGTATCATAGATCATATGACAATATCCCATATAGAGAAGATAAAGGCAAATGAGATAAGAATGCTGAACACAAAGAAATGGCATTATGTGTTACATATTTGAATAACTAGTATGTATCTGAATAGTTATATTTGCTAGTTATGAAGCAATTATTTCCAAATATCTCATTGTTCATGAAATAATTATGTTATTTTCTGTTATGGGGTGATTTCCTATTATGTTACTCCTGACACAAATTGGAAAGACTATTCCAAGACAGTTGTTGAAGAAAAGGAAGCTTGGACAATAACTGTGAGTATGCTGTCCATCTTAGGCTTTAGGTAAAAATTGAAATGCTTGTGAAAATAAACAATATGCTAAGAGCTTCTGGTTTTCCCCTGAGAACTGACTGACTGTTTATTGGCTTTCTGTAAGTTCCTTCTTGTGCTCTAAGTTTAATGAATGAAACTGACATTGGATGGAAAAGGAGGAAAAATAACAGGACGAGAGTTAGCAACTCTTGGTGAAACATCAGAGTTAATTGAATCCAGGTGACAAGAACCCTTTCAAGACATCTGATGTTTATGACTGGGTGATTAGTGTTGCCACCAAATAAAATGTCAGCAAATATGCACACCCTAGGAACCTAGGAAAAGATGTTATAGAGGAAATGGCTTTGCTTCTTTTCTCTTGAAACAGAATATACATGTTTTTGTCATGGAGATAAACTTATAGGAAACATAGTGATAAGCTTGTAATTATTGCACATATTTAGCAAGAACAATTATTTATATCAGTAAGATGTCTTCACTAAACTATGAGAAAAAAATCAAGGTGTGCTAATTTGCCTCTCGTGGTCACAACTGTGTTTAAAATAAAGCCCTGTTATATCCAAATTGTCAGTTGTATGTTTGATTGTCTATAAGAGGTTAATCTTGTTTAGTAATAGTCATAGAAGACCATAATTTTAGAGTAATCTCTTTCCCTGAACATATTAAAAACCAAACTTGAGCTATCTCTGCTAAACTTCCAAGTCCCCAAAGTGAAACTCGAACCCATTGATAGCTCACATTTCCATCAAGTAAGTAAGTAGAAACAGTAAAATTTCCCAAACAGAAAAGTTTTTATTTGTATGACATAGATATGCCATGTGTTAGCTATTACAAAGGAAAGGCAGTCTGTTGTCCTTATGGTAGCTAATTATCAACAATCCTATTGATCATACTCCACCTCCTCTTCCTCCTACTCCTCCTTTTCCTATGGAAGAGTGCAACCTTAGCATGACCAATCTGATTTTGCTTCTCTTTTTTCTGTTTCTTTAATATATCTGTCTCTTAAAATAAACCACATCTATGCATGGGAACTATTTAAATTTTACCAAATCCTGTTGCTGAAATTTGTGAAGCATATGGTACCTTGTTATCTTTATATACCTGGATACAAACAGCATAGCAGAATATATTTTTTTGAAAATTTAATTAGTTTTATTTTGTGTATAAGAGTGTTTAAACTGCATGTATATCCATGGCTCCATGTATGAAGTGTTCACAGAGGTAAGAAATGGGCATTGGATCCTAAGACCTAATGAGATCCAGTCTACACATGAGAACTATTTAAGTTTTACCAAATGAATGGCTGTTCAATGCTAAAATAAAAAAGTTAAGAAGATATTTAAATATGTATTTTTTTGAAGGTTTCAGTACTTTTTTTTAAGTAAATTTATTTTACAACATCATTTAGTTCAACATAATAGCCACAGATTCCCCTGTTCTCCCACTCTCGCCGCCCTCTCCCTCCCCCCACCCCACCCCCATTCCCACCTCCTCCAGATCAAGGTCTCCCCCGAGGACCGGGATCGACCTGGTAGACTCAGTCCAGCCAGGTCCACTTAAATATGTATTTTTACACTTAAAATAAGAAATATGTATAAGTTTGACTTTGATGGATGTTAAATTATCTACTGTCTATGATGTTCTTTATCTTATTATACCTTATTTGAATGCTCACATATTTAGTTATGATAGCAAAGACTAAAAGCAGCATTTTAAAGAATGATATATCAAAATATTTTCTAATTGTAGCATTTGCATGTTTTGTTTATGTCTCCATATTTTATTACAGTTTCTCAAAAATTATTAGCTTAAATACAATTATATTTATTTTATTAACTTCACTTTCCATAAAGAATGGAAAATTTGCAGTAAGATTTAATTAAATATCAAATGATAAAATCAATAACTAACATATGTAATTAATTTTAATATTTTCTTTTGCAGATAAAGTTGCTGATGCTCCATAGGATGGGTTAGTTTACCTGAGCCTTTTCTAGCATTATGGAGATCTAGGTTTGCATTTCTAGATTCCAAACATAAGATCCTTGAAAGAAATGCTTTGCAATCCATCTCTGCATTTTGGAGATTATCCTAGTTATTATTTACTAAACTTGAAATATTCCCAGTTAAAACATGGTAAACAATACAACACATCACTACATTTCATTTTTCTACCTGGTTGGTATTCCTGGCTTGGAAAATTTTCATTGCTTCATCAGCATTCCTGTCTGTTTCCTGTTTGTCCTCACCTTGCTGGGGAACAGCATAATCATTGCTACTGTCAAACTAGAACCAAGCCTCCACCAGCCTATGTATTTCTTCCTTTGCATGTTGGGAATGAATGATATATTACTTACCTGTTCCACAGCCCTGAAAATGCTTGGTATTTTCTGGTTTAATGAACACTGGATTGAGTTTGATGTCTGTCTAACCCAAATGTACTTTATCCACACACTGTGTATTTTTGAGTCAGCCATCCTGGTAGCCATGGCTTTTGATCGTTTTGTGGCCATTTGCATCCCACTACATTATTCAACCATTCTTACAACATCTATGGTTATTAAACTGGGCTTTGTTGGCTTGAGCAGAGCTCTGTTCATGGTTTTGCCTTGTCCTCTTCTCATTAAGAGGCTGCCCTACTACACAAGCTATATTATCCATCATGCCTACTGTGAGCATATGGCTGTGGTGAAATTAGCCAGTGCCAACACTCTCATTAACAGAGCATATGGAATCTCAGTGGCCCTTTCGGTGATACTATTGGATCTATGGCTGATAGCCACATCTTATGTAAAAATTCTCCAGGCAGTGTTCCGACTATCTTCCCGGAATGCCCGCTCTAAAGCCCTGGGCACCTGTGCTGCCCATGTGTGCACCATTCTTGCCTTCTATACACCTGCACTGTTTAGCTTCCTAACTCATCGCATTGGCAAGAATGTGCCTCCAAGTGTGCACATCATCTTGTCCACCCTGTACCTTCTAGTGCCCCCCACAGTCAATCCCTTGGTGTATGGTATCAAGACAAAACAGATTCGGGACCGAGTGCTGAGCCTCTTCTCACACTTGAAAATTACTGAGTACTAAATTATTTAAATAACATTTGTGATGGAAAAATATGCTTCATGTAATAATGGGGCTTTAATTTTTGCTATGATTCCATTGTAAAATGCTATTTCTATATTTGTTTTTTTTTTTTTTTTGGTTTTTCGAGACAGGGTTTCTCTGTGTAGCTTTGCGCCTTTCCTGGAACTCACTTGGTAGCCCAGGCTGGCCTCGAACTCACAGAGATCCGCCTGGCTCTGCCTCCCGAGTGCTGGGATTAAAGGCGTGCGCCACCACCGCCCGGCTATATTTGTTATTTTTAATAGAAGGGATTTATGATGTGGTGCAATATTTGTATTAGTATTTTATTTTAATTTTACGTAAACCATGTTTATCTTTTCATTCAATATCTTCAATTTACACAGTTCTGCTTCAGATTTTGTATATATTACCCAACATAATATAGCTTCCTGTCAATTTCTCTGTCTGTAGATTTATATATATTTAATATACTGTCTCTATACCTAGTGAGAAACTTCAAGGAAAAATAAATACAATGATTTCACTTTATATTTCATATGTAGAAGTTTGAATACTGTCACTGCAGTCCTTACTTCAGAATAATTAACAGCATCTGTTGCAACCAGCACAATAGCTGTAAGAGATCAAGCCAGTGAATGAACAATATATGTTCTTTATTGTGCTCAAGTATGATCTTTCTAGGTCTTTTGTAGTCTGAAATTTTTAAAGCATTTTATACTACTTCCATCTTTGTGAAAAAATTCAAAATTGATCATGTCTCTTCCTTTCACCAGAGAAGTAAAGTTAGCCTGCAAATTGCTACTTCAATGTCTGGTAAGTCAGTAAATATAGACAACATGAACTTACTTGAAATAAGAACATTTGAAGGAGATATGTTGTGTTGTATAGAAAAGTTAAACACAATTCGTATGAAATATGGAAATTTAAGGAAATAAAAGACTTAAGTATATGTGAAGAAAGAATATACCAGAAAAGAAAAAAGCTAAAGCATCCATTTTGTTTCAAATATTTAACATATACCTAGTGTGTCAAAGAAGTATTCAGACTAAAATAATATATGTTACCATATGAATGATAGAAGTGAAAAGTAACAATATTGTAAAGGATGGGGTACAACTTGTGAGAGGCTACTAAAGGTACATATAGTTCCTCGAAGAGAATACTACTAGTTGAAAGTGTGATGAGTGTGTTAAAAATTACAAAGTATCACTAGTTTCTTTAAAGAGATGTAAGACATATAATACTAAATTTCTTTATAATTCTCAACTAAATACAAGAAAAGACATAAAAAAGAAATAAATAATTAATCAAAATTATTGCCTCACTGTGTAAAGAAAAAAAAATCTGTTAAGTCTAGATAAAAAGTCTAGAGAGCATATTATATATAGTATAAATAATTTAATTTATTTCTCAGGAAAATTGGGTATTGCTTTTCAATGGGCATTTTAAATGATCATTTTTTAAAAAAGAACAGTACTTGTATTCCATCTAGAAAATTAGAGAATTTGTCTACTATTTATTGAAGTCCTTTCTATGAGCTTCAAATGTTTTCCTCTTTTCACAACTGAAGTTTTCTGAAATTGAGCCATTGACATAATTAAATAACAAAGGAGAGGCCATGTTTTCGGCATATATTATGATTAGTTGAATTTAGAGTTAGATGCCATATGATAAATTCACTGAATCATTTTTCATTTTAATTACATTTATTAATGCATTACAAATACATATTTTGTTACATATGAATATATGTATGTAAAAAACAGTTAATGAAAATGAGTCCTTGAATATGAAAAAGAGCAAGAATGGATGTATGTAAGGGTTTTGAAGAAGGAAAGCAGAGGGGGAAATGATGTAATTATATTATGATCTCAAAAAAATAAAAATATTTTTGTAACAAATATGTCATTTATTTTAATTTTATATATGTAATTATGCATAGATATAAATAATTACTTCATTTTCTTTTTTTCATTTCCTCCCTTCAACCACTCCCATGTACCCTGTACTTTATTTAATCCTATATTCTGGCCTCTTTTTCTTATATGTTGTCATTCATACACACACACACATACACACACACACTCATATGTATGTGTATCCCTAAATATATAAATATACCTTGCTCAGTCTTAATAATTTCTGGGTAGACCACTTGATATTGGCTCTTAAATTGTGTGTCTTTTTCCTGGGCAAGCTATTTTCTCCCATTCTCAGCATTCCTTAGTTTCCTGCAGGTTTTTGTCTAGGCTTGATGACCCATGAGATGTATCCCCTTCCACATTCACAGGTCTGTTTGTGTTGTCCTTGTTCAGATCTTGTTCAGGCAGCCACATTATTGATACTTCATGGGTATAGTTTCCATGACATTTCTAGGACATGTGCTCTCACAGTCAAAATTCTGTTCCTCTGGCTCTTAAAATCTATCTCCCTCAATATTTCCTGAGCCTTGGGTAGAGGAATTAATTGCATTATGAATGGATCAACTGGGACTAGGTACCCACAACCACTTATATTCTGCTTTTTGATTGGTTGTGATTTTCTGTAATGGTTTCTATCTGTTGCAGAGAAGACTCTTTGTGACAAAAGCTACACTGAACTATGGGTAGAAGCATAAACATTTAGAATGAGGTTAGGAATTATGCTAGTTTAATAGAGTGTTGGCTATAACTTCTCCTCTAGGACCCAGGACCTTACAAGCTTCAGATAATTGTCTGGATTTCCAGTACCAGACAAGATTTTCTTCTTGCCAAATCCAATTAAAAAGCTGTTGATTGCCACCAAGGAAAGACTGCAACTATGGCATTTTATGACACTTTTAGGTTAGTTGTACCATGCTGGTGATTGTTGTAATTCACATGTTCACTTAATATCTTTCATTTTCTTCCCTTATTGCTCCAGTGAAGAATTCAAGCACTATATTAAATAAAAGTAATGAGAGCAGAACATCTGTCAAGTTTATTATTTTATGGAAAATGATTTTTGGTTTCTCCATTTACTCCACTTACTATAAATATTAGCTATTTTAATCTTGTATATTCTTTATATATTTTATTAATTCTTTGATCATTTCATCAAATGAATTTTGATTGTGATTATCCTGATATTCTCCCCTTACCTTCTAAATTAATTGAATTCACCCCTACTTACTTACCTTCCTAACCCTCATGAACTCATAACTTGTCAAAGTACAGAGAACTAGTGATTCTGGAGTGCTCAGGCACAAATGGGACATCTTTATCATACCCTTCACCATGTCTCGGGGACTATAACTAAAAATAGAATGGAAAATTAGAAGAGCCAGAGATCAAGGAGGACCAATGTCTAGTGTACAATGATAGGACCACTGCACTCATCAACTCATAGAAACTGTAGTTGTCTAAGCAATACCTGTATGAGATCAAGCCACAGTGTCTAGAATGTAATATGCTGATGTTCTAGTTGAATCTAAACTTAAAATTTTTTCTTTTTTTATTTATGTCTGCTTGTGTCTCTCTCTCTGTTCATTTACCACATATGTTTGGGTGCCCATGGAGGCCAGAAGAGGGCCTTGGGTACCCTGGAAATGAAGTTAGAGATAATAGTGAGTTTCACAACATGGGATTTAAACTTTGGTCCTTTGCAAGAGTGGCAAACAGTCTTAACTGCTGACTCATCTCATAGGCGCTTTGCAGAAGTTGTTTTTATTAATTTAATATTTTGAGAATTTCTTATATGAGTGATATAGTTCATTATATCCATCCAACTCCCCCTGTGTTTTCCCCATTCTATCTAAAATTTATGACCCCTTCTTTAATTATTATTATGTATGTACATTTGTATATAACTTTTTTATGAAGATATACTAAATTGTATAAAAACATTTTTTCATCTTTTTAAATCTGTAGAAAAGTGTAAACCCTTATGTTAAAGGAAATAAAAATTCAAAAGAAAAATTGCAATGTTTTCTATTTTTAATATTTATTTATTTACTATGCATACAGGGTTCTGCCTGCATATATTCTTGAATGTCAGAAGACTGCACCAGATCTCATTATATATATTTGTGGGCGACAATGTAGTTGCTGGGATTTGAACTCAGGACCTATGGAAGAGCTGAGAGTGCTCTTAACCCCTGAGCCATCTCTATAGCCCCATGAACCATCTCTCCAATCCAGCCATGTTTTCTTATATACATAGAATCTAGATACATCCCACATGGCTATCATGGTACTGGAAGGTTCTCTGCATGCTATTAGAGGAGAAAGTAGTCAACAGTCTCACGCAGCTGTAAAACCTGTTATCTATAATCACACCTGCCCTTGCAAAATAAGCATAGCACTACAATTAACTCTGTGGTAGTAACCCACAAGTTTCAGAGTGCCCACTATAAAAGAGAGAACTCATGCCAGGTACCATCAACTGGAGTCAAAAGTGGTGGTTAACTAGGTCAGGGTGGTGATGATCCTAGGGGAGAATTCAATACTCTATTACTGCTTAATAAACAAAATATTAAGTTATCCACTACAAATTTTTATCTTTATATTCATTGATTAGTGTATCTCTTACCTGCTATTGGAGAAGTTTCTTCTTACAGTAGACAGATGGCAATTAAATAGAGATTTACAATTGATCAATGTACAGAGAAAGAAAGACAGTAGAGGGGACATTGGTATCAAACCCTCCACCCAAGCTCATGGATCATCATGGAAAAGGGTGTGGTAAGATTGTAAGAACCAGAGGTAGTAATCGTCTGTGGGAAAACTGCCTGCTGGAAGACAAGGTTACTACACACATGACCTCACAGCAGCTGTGACTGCATACACAAGACCTGCACACAATCAAGCCAGCCAAAATCCCAGCATGTATCTGGGAAGAGCTTTTGACATCTTAAAACAATCTCAGGAGCTATTGCCAGCAATGGTTGCTGAAAGAGGGAGAGTCAGTTTTTTCAGGGACTCAATCCAAGAGAAGTTTGTCATGTTCCAATTTGATAGTCCTACCCCATGCACTCACGCAAGTCTAAGTGGATTCAGGGGGCTTCAAAGATGAGCACATGAAGTTGGGGGCTAAACTTAGAGGGGAGTAAATAGGTGGTAGATTTGATCAAAACAAATTATGTTTGTATGGAAGTCTCAAATAAAAAAATTAAAATAAATGTCTAAAAAAGGTTATTGGGCAGAAAATTCAATTGAAATCATACTCTTCTTTTAGAAAAATAATGAAGGTTGAGCTGTGCTGAACCATAAGTCTAACTGAAATCTCATTGAAAAGAAGTATAATGTCTCATGACACATGATGCAGGGTTATCTACTTTAGCTAAGTAGGTTATTTATTTTTAATAATTAGTGATCTGAGAATTTTGTACGTTTTTATTTTATTTACCCTCCTCACTAAATTCTTCCCAGATCCACTTTCCTTCTATAACCTTCTAAGTTTGTGTCCTTTATTTTTAACATCCATCAAGACCCGTTTGTGCAGTCCAAACACTGTGTGGCCTCTCACTGGACTCTGATCTTGCCAAGGGATACATTATTAGAGAAAACTGACTCCTCCTCTCTCTTGACAGCTATCACTTACCAACAGCTCCTCAGTTAGGGGTGGGACTAGTGCCCATTTCCAACCCCATACAGATATCTGGTCTGCCTTGAGCTTTCACAGATCTTGTGTTTGCTGGAACAAGCATTATGATATAAGTTCATATAGGCAGCTGCTTGACTGGGTTCAAAAAACATTGTTTCATTGTGCTCATCCATCACCTAAGTCTTGAGAGGAGAGGCTACATCATTGATGTTCTATTTAGGGATGAATCTCTTATTTTCTGCGCCTTAGCTAGTTGTGAGTCAAAGTGTTAGTTATTGACTGCAAATAGAAGCCTCTCTGATGATTATTGAGAGATGCACTCATCTATGGGTATAATGGTAAGTCCTTAGTAATTGGTTCAATATTCTGTCCATGTAGCAGAATAATAGTAATAGGTTCTTCCCTAGGAACTATGACCTGTCTAGACATAGGTTGTTGGCTCAATAAGAGTGACAGCTATGGGTTACATCTTGTAGAATACGATTTTTAAATGCAGTCAGAATATGCTTATTTACCCCCATAATGTTTGTTCATAATTGCATGAGTGTGCATGTCTTGTCAGACCTGTCATTACTGTAGATCCAGGTTTCACAGTAGGGCAAGGATGCTGATACTATAATTCTGTGCTAGAGTGCATAGCACCTTTCAACACTGTAAAAGCCAGCTAGCCCATAGGAATGAAATAATATTAAGCCTGCTGTGATGGCTCAGCAGTTGAAGTGCTTGATGCTCTTGTAGAGTACCTGAGTTTGGTTCCCAGGACATATGTTGGGTGGCTCACAGTGCCAGTAACTGAAGCTCCAGGTGATTTGACCCTCTTCTCTGGCCTATATGTATAACCACTGAAAATGCATAGAAACACATGCATACACATAAATAAAAATAAAGTACCTATACGGAAACACTGATTCTCACAAGTATTTCTCAGGGATTATAACTGAATATTTGTACCCAACCTGAAACAAAGTACTTAATAAGTAATTATTGATTCCACTGAAACCATTACTCATTAATCTTTTCAAGTTTTATTAGATCAAGTAGGGGCATGCTTTTTTAGGCCTTGACTATGTGCTTTTGTAGTAAATTCTTGATTTCAACTTGTAAACACAAAATAACAAATTTAAAAATAAATTCCAGATTTTTCAAAGGTACCTCTGGTCTCTTATTGCACTCCAATTATAAAATAATAAAATGTAATTCATTAAATTTACATTTGTTTTTATTTATTTCTTAGTGTATGTCAATAAAATTTCTCTAATTATTACTAAAAGGAACTTTCCTAAACACAACAGTGTAAAAAGTTTTTGGAATTGCAATAAATCAGTTACATTTTGATCCAATTTTAATCTTTATTGGTTGATCTATGACTAAGCTACTCTATATATACTGGAAAGAAGACATCTGGTAACATTTATGGTGGAATTAAGGCATTTGGGGGAATTAGCAACTGTTATTCATTTAAATCTAGTAAAGGTGGTCAGCATCTCTCCTGCAGATTTTCCTGAAGGCAATCAGATAAAAAATGGTTTACAAACAACACAGAAAGATTCTTAAGAAATATGTTTTTGAGTGGGAAGATGCCAGATGTGATAACAACATATATTTGAAACAAAATAATTGTTTTGTCTTCTCTATTTTAATCATAGATAAACCATATTAAAGAGTACAAAAAAAATAAAGAGTACAAAAACACTTCCCTTAAAAACATATTACTATATTCCAATATGAAAGGATTCTTGAAATTATCTTTCCATTGTGAATAATAAAACCTGAAAAACTGAGAAGTTGACAGTTCTCCTTAGTTTTCTTTTACTTTTTATATTTTTGAGATGATAATATAATTTAAACATTTCTCCCTAAACAATTATGTAAGATAATCAGTTCTAGATCCCATCAGTCCATGATGTCAATTTTCTTTCTTATTGTTACTTTATCTATTTATCAAAAAATTAGAAAGATAGGCCTGGTAGTGGTGGCACACACCTTTAATCCCAGTACTTAGGAGGCAGAGCCAGACAGATTTCTGTGAATTGGAGACCAGCCTGGTCTACAGAGTGAGATCCAGGACAGGCTTCAAAACTACACAAAGAAACCCTGTCTTTAAAAAGAAAACAAAACAAAACAACAACAACAACAACAAAAGAAAAAAAGAAAAAGAAAAAAATTAGACAGGATCTCACTAGGATCCAATACTCATTTCTTACCTCTATGAACACTTCATACATGAGGTGCATGGATATACTTGTAGATTAAGCACTCATGTACACAAAATAAAACTAATTAAATCTTCAAAGAAAAAGTTCTGCTATGCTGTTTGTATCAGGGTATATAAAGATAACAACAAAATATCATATGCTTCACAAATCTCAACAACAGGGTTTGAGGTATCTTCAACTTGGAGAAATGATAAATGTTTCAGTAGATTTGTCTAAACAGCTTATAAACTTATCCAGTGTATTCATATAACAAAACATCAAATTGTCCCACCTTAACAGCAAAAATTGATAGCTGTGTATGTACCAATTTGAATAACTTTAATTTCAGTGTTGAAAACCTGAAGACCTTTTTGCAGTAGCATATCTGCAGAGAAATATCTAAAGTTCTATGGCATGGGCATTTGCTCTACTTGAAGAATCTGAGGAGTGGAATTGCATACGTATAACTTCAACAATAGAATGACACTCTCCAGGCTGCATGTGTTTCAAATAACTCTAGATGTCAGTGCATAACTCTCATGAGTCTCACCTCTCCACCTTCCATTTCAATGTTTAATAATAATGAATAACACACACACACACACACACACACACACACACACACACATATACTGGGACATCTATGAAAGTTTCCATTCCTCTTATGTGATTTCAGTCACAATTATAGCAAATGCTGAACTGTGAATGTTGTTATCACATCTGGCATCTTCCCACTTCCCACTCAGAAAACATATTTCTTAAGAATATTTCTGTGTTGTTTGTAAACCATTTTTTATCTGGTTATTTAGGAGGCCCTAAGACAGGAAGAGACAATTCCATGCATGGCTTCTGAATAAAAGCCCATGGCAAAGTTCACCATGATTGCCACTGCATTTAAAATAATGGAAAGCATTTTAAACTGACATGTATTATCTGTTAATTGACAACTTCGTTACCCTTCGTGATTCTCTATGAGTTGACTGGAAATCAAATTTCTTCTTTGTAACTCTAAGTCAACCAATCTTTTGTGTTTTATATTATTTCAGTTAGCATCAAAACAGTGGGTTTTATTAAGGCAGTTTTATATATATATATATATATATATATATATATATATATCATCACATTATGGATACCACCCCAAACACACATGCCTTCTGTCAGCCCTCCTCCCCTTTCCTGCTCCCATTGTCTCATAATATTGAATTTGTTGCACTGTACTCTTGGACTACTTCATTTTTTGACAATAAGATGCATGCAGTCATTTTAGTTTTTATGTATACGCTAGCAAGTAATAAGACTATGATATCTTTTTTTTTTTTTTTCTGAGCCTTACCATGGCATATCATGCGTCACAAAACAAGTATAGAATGAACTGGTCATCCTTCCCACCGTCATTACACTACCAATAAAATGTGTTACTGTAAGTATTCTGCCCTTAATTACAGACGGCATCCCAGGCTAAAAAGCGAGCATGCTCTCTGTGCGCACCTTTTCCCCCTTCTCTTTCTGCCCTCTTTCCTTCTGTCTGTCCTCTCTCTCTCTCCCCCCTTCTCTCCCCCCTCCTCTCTCCTAATAAAGCTCTAAAAAGGTCAGCATAGCTTGTGATTCTTCCGATCAGCACACTTCTCCACTGGCATGGCTGCTGCAGGCTGATTTAACCAACAGTTACCAATTCCCATTTATGTAAATCAGAAAAAAAAAATTCCGATATAACTTAAAGATGGTTTTCATAGAAGTTGAGATTAGAATAGTTAAGTTGCAGAAAGTATAAAGGCGGGAAGGAGTGAAGAAATTTCTCCATGGGATCATAGTTACAGTTGGACAAGGACTGTAGCTCAAATGTCTCAGGAGGATAAATCTAGTCAACAATAGTGAGTTTTGATTTGAAAAATACTAGAAGAGAGTATTTGGAATGCTTTCTCCAGGAGAAATATAACTGTTTAAGAAAGGAATGTGCTAAATATCTTCTTTTACCATTCATCATTCCACACATATATTTTAACATCATAGTATATCTCATAATTATTGTTATTAAATCAATATGATGAAAATGTAACTGAGCAATATGCATATTTCAACTAAATGTACTGCTGAAATTACATAGTACTATTATGCCTTTAACATATAGGAAAATTACTTGATCTAATAAACAAACATGTTCTGTTTAAATAACAATATATTTCTAAAATATGCACAAATACATTATTAGGCTATTTTATCATTATCACCTGAAACTATAAAACATACATTTTTGGTAGCATATACACTGATATTTCAGATCATGAACAAATACCAAAAGGACATTCAGTCCTCATTCTTCTGATTCTTTTATTTGTTCTATAACTCACTTTTTAATGACACTGTTTTCCTCTGTTGTCAGTTTACTGCTTAAGCTCTATGTTGCAAGCCCTTTACGTTCTCTTCATAATTGGGTATAAAGAGAAATTCAGAAAGTGAAGTATACACAATGAAGTAGGCACCACATCATATTTGCACCCCTGTACCAGCTCTCATGTATTTGACTCTCAAGCTATCTACTGCACAATTGATTAGGCTCAAGACTGCTGAGATTCTTTAAGATTACATCTAAGGAGACTTGACTGAAATTGTTTCTACTCTTATACCCTTTAAAAAACTCTTTTGCTTGAGAGGGTGCCTGGACCGGTCTACTCTGGTGACCGGACTAGTGAATACCCTGTCATATAGAGCCTTCATCCAGTGACTGATGGAAGCAGAAGCAGAGATCTATGGCCAGGTGCCAGGCTGAGCTCCAGGAATCCAATTGATGAGAGAGAGGAGGGATTCTGTGGGCAGGGGATATAGAGATCATGATGGGAACACGTGCAGAGATGACAAGCCACACTAGTGGAAACCCATGAACTGTGAACTAATAATAGCTGTGTAGCCCTCATAGGACTAGACTTGGCCCTCTGGATATGGGAGACTGTTGTTTAGCTTTAACTATTTGAGGGGCCCCAGGCAGAGGGATCAGGATCTGTCTCTGGTGCATGGGCTGGCTTTTTGGAGTCCAGTGCCTAGGTTGTGATACCTTGCACAGCCTTAGTGCAAAGAGGAGGGTCTTGGACCTGCCTCAGCTGAGTGTACCAGGCTCTGCTGACTCCCCATGGGAGACCTTGACTTGGGAAATGTAAGGATAAGAGTGGGTTGGGGGGAGGAGGCTGGGGGTGGGAAGAGGAGGGGATCTGGGGTTGGTATGTAAAGTTAATAGAAAATTAACTTTATTTCTTAATAATAAAAAAAGAAAAAACTGTTTTGCTAACTGTGACACAACAAACAGTTTAACTGAGTAGTTACAGCACCTTTGAAATTTCTATTGAACAAGAAAAAAATTAGTAAAACCATATACGTGTTCATAGCTTTACTTGCGTTCACCTAGCATTGAATCTTGAATGGTTGTACATTTAACAAATAATCTCAGACACATTACCTATTCAATAATCTCAGACACATTACCTATTCATCCATTCGATCTTTCATTAGCAAGTACTAAACAATTTTCTAATACATTAAAATGATGCATTTATGGCTAGGGATGTACACTGAAGAGACAAATAATTGTGCCTATAAAGATTACATCTGATTATCTATTTTCAAAATGCTTCTGCATCAATAAATCACAAACCTGAGCAGTATCCTGTTTGCCATTTACTTCTTTAAACTCCAGTAAAAATAAATTGTATTCATTCACATGTTCAGTTACAACATTGTCTAGCTTATCAGTCATAATTAATATGCAGAATAGAAACGTAGCTCCATATTTTTACCACCACAGGAGAAGACTTAGTGACCCTGGGTATCTCCAATGCTTGCTCCACCAGACCGGAAGATGCGCAGAATCCTCAGCCGGATCTGCTTAGTCTTTATAGTGTATACAACCGGGTTGAGCACTGGAGGGGTGAGAAAGTGAAGATAAGAGAGCAACACACGGCTGCATGGCGAAGCCCACTTGCCAAATCGGTGGATCATGGACAGGCCAATCATAGGTGTGTAGAACAGCAGTACAGAACAGATGTGGGAGACACAGGTGTTGAGGGCCTTGAGGCGCTCGGTCTTGGAGGCAATTGAAAGCACCGTGTGAAGGATTAGCCCATAGGAGAGAACAATGAGCACAGAGTCCACACCCAGGGTGGACAGAACCACAAAGAGGCCATAGGCACTGTTGATGTGGGTGTCTGTGCAGGCCAGTTTCATAACATCTGGATGCAGGCAGTACGAGTGGGAAAGCTGGCGCTTCTGGCAGTAAGGCAGCTTCTTCAGCATGATGGGGGCAGGGATGTGGAGACCAACGCTGCGAACCACAATGGCCAGGCCCAAGCTGGCAATCCGAGGGTTAGTGAGGATGGTGCCATAGCGTAGGGGACTACTGATGGCCACAAAACGATCAAAGGCCATGGTCAGCAGCACAGAGGACTCCATGATGGAGAAAGTATGGATGAAGAAGAGCTGGGCAAGGCACATGTCTAATGCCACCTCCCTGACACCCATTATGTAGATTGTGAGCATGGTGGGCAGTGTGGAGGCAGACAGACCCAGGTCTGTCACTGCTAACATGGATAGAAAGTAGTACATAGGCTGGTGCAGGTAGGACTCTGACTTTACAACCCACAGGATCAGGCCATTCCCTGCCAGAGAGGCAATGTACATGATGCAGAGAGGAATGGAGAGCCAGACATACATAGCCTCGAGGCCTGGGAGGCCAGTCAGAAAGAAGGAGGTGCTGGAATGGTTGGAGTGGGCCATGACACCTGTAAGGGAAGACTCTAAAATCAAGTGTAATCACAGGACCCAAACCCAGAGAGTTTCTGTTAGAACAGCCTGAGAGCTGGGATCTAATAAAGACTCTTCAAAATGTTGCTCTCACAACCACAACTTTCTATTTTATCTCAGCATTTCTTTTATTTCATAATTAAGGAGTCCTTTAATAAGATGAATTTGTTTAATTGTTAGGAGAAAGTTTTTGTACATAGTAAGACTGCATAATGCAAAGATATTTAATACTTAAATTGAAATTTGGCATACATCCTTAAAAAGGTACTAAAGCATGTTGGTTCCAAGTCTGTACTACAAATATTGGGAATTGAATTCGAGCTACCTCCCAGCATAGCTATTATATCAACCTGGTCTAGAATCCAAGGTCCCTGTTTCTGTTCATTTCTTCACATTCATATCCTATTCCAAACTAAATATTCATGATGAATTCTGTCATTTTTCTTCCACATATGAAAATATACTGGTATAATTCACTATGTAAGTCTTTCACTTAAAAGCTTTATTGGCACAGCCATATCTGAATGGAATGGCAGAAGTCATAAAACCAGCACAGCTGCCTGACAAAGATCCAGCAAAGCTGAGCCACATGATGGCTGCCATGCCACCTTTGGTTTTCATCTCCACCCATTGCATAATTGGGGTACTTTTAATATTTGTACAATCTAAGGATATTGTATTGATGGGAAATTCCTTATGAGTCATTTATGCCTTCTCCCAGGAATGCTGCTTCTAAGCTTACCCAGGAAAGTCCTGAACATACTATTCCCCTGGTTTTAGGGAGATACCCTTACTTACTTGAAGGTCTTCCTTACGCCTTGGAGGTTATGACACATAAAACAAGAGGTCTCTTCATGAAGCTATGAGACATTCTTGAAACATCTGTCCCTGTACTTACACAGGAACAAGATATTCAAAACAAAGTAAACTCAAAAAGGCCAACAAGATTCAGTGGGCTAGAAGAGTTGACCACAATTCAGATTACAAACCTGTTCCCACTGTACACTCAGACAATTATGTGACATACAACTCTGCCCCACTCAGAGACATATTGATGAGCAAAATATGGAGTGGAAAGATGATAAAAAAAATTAGGTATCAGGACCTCCCTCTCTTAGAAGTTAGCTCATGTAGAGCCACTATAATATCATATGACCAAGTAACAACAGAATGCGAGGATTAGACATATAGACAAATTCTAAAAAGATATAAATGTTAACATTGATTGTATTATGCCAGAAGTTGAATTAAACCTGAGGATTTTTCTTGGGCACTCTTACACTAAGAGTTAATAATACAGTGCTTGGTACATGGCATAATGTCCAGGGTGGCTTGAAGATTTTGTTTTGGTCTAGTGTCCTTGAAGCAAACAAAACTACCAGCCTGAGAACAGGTGGTCAAATGCCCCTAGATTCTTAAAAATTGGGTTATGAGGTTAATGATTAAGAACAATAACTCTGCTTATTAATGATGTCAAAACTTTAGGGAAAATGATTGGAAATGATAACTCTGTTCTGTCATAGTTTATTAATGATGGCTAAAAGATGAGCAAAAAGAAATGAAACACATGTCCAAAAACAAAAATGATATAATGTTTTGGAACATCATGTATGTATTCCTGCTTACTAAATTCTGTGTAAATAAAGAAGCACTCTGGCTACTGGTCAGTCAGAATGCAAGATTCTCCTGAACACCATGGCATCCTCTGCAGAGACCTATCCATTGCCGGGGATTGCTCTAGGCACGTTATAAAACAATTTTATATGCACCACTCAAATTATTTTTTAGATCTATTTGTTTTATTTTATTTGCATAAATGTTTTGTGAGCCTGTATGCATGTACACCATTTGCGTCTCCAGTGCCTCCAAAGGTCAGAAGAGGGCATTGGATCCTCTGGAATATGGTTATAAGCCATCATTTAGGTAGTGGGAATCAAACCCTGATCTTCTGCAAGAGCAACAAGTGCTCTAAACAATTGAGCAATTTCCCAGCCCCATCATGGAGTAGGTGAGTATTGGAGCAGGAGGATTAGGTGTGTGTGTGGGTGGGGGGGGGGGTGATAGAGGAAGAGAGTACAGGGAGAGACAGTTAAAACTGGGGTTATGGGGTGGGGGTGTGGAAATCTAGTACAATGGAAACTGCCTGGAATCTATGAGGGTGACCCTAGTGAATACTCCTAGCAATGGAGGATACAGAGTCTGAACTGGCCATTATTTGTAGCTAGGCAAGGCTTCCAATTATGGGACTGGGTTATACTCAGGTTGAGTTCTTGTCTGAGGAGGTCCTGTGGGGATCCCTAAACAACCCAGGCTGATGATAGGATGGAAAGTAGCTCTCTGAAAATTGACAGTTTGGCCCCATTGCCCAGAAAAACTACCATGGAGCTCATTGAACATAGAGAGATCAATGTGGTACCTTTTTGGAGCCATTATCCCTATGTCCTGGTCTCTTTGGCCAGAGAAGGTGCTCTGCAGGCTAGGAAAAGAGAAACTTGGACAACGAACCAGCCACAAAACTCTCCATCTGCAGTCTGTCCTGCCTGCAAGATGTGCTCAGGTAATGGTGCCTTAAAGCTTGTGGGAGTGACCAACCAATATTTGGTATACCTTGAAAGCCAGCCACAAGAAGAAGCCCATGGACTACACTGCCTGGATGGCCAGGAAACTGAGACTGGAGAGCTCAGAGACTTAGGCTAGAAGCAAACATGACTTGCAAAGAAAGAGAGAGAGAGGAGAGGAGAGGAGAGGAGAGGAGAGGAGAGGAGAGGAGAGGAGAGGAGAGGAGAGGAGAGGAGAGGAGAGGAGAGGAGAGGAGAGGAAGAGAGGAAATCAGAGAGAAAGGCAGAAAAAAACCCAGTTAAATGGTTCCTAATAATATCTGCTATACTCCTTGATTTGTGCCTTGTCTAGTAGTCATCAGAAAGGTTTCCTCTGGCAATAGATGGAAGCAGGTGCAGGGACCTACAGACATTATGTGGAGAGTCTATGTTGGAGGTCTCCATTGGGTCCCTCACCTCGGAGATCGGGGACCCAGAAGAGAGGAAGGGAGAATTGTAGGAGTCAGAGGGGATGTGGGACACCAGGAGAACATGGCCTACCATATCAGCTAGCTGGGATCACAAAGACTGAAGTAGCAAGCAGGAGACCTGCATGAGTCTGCACCAGGTCCTCTGCATATGTGTCATGGCTGTTGGCTTGGTGTTTTTGGGAAACTCCTAACAAGTGGTAGTGAGTGCATCACTGACTCTTTCCTGCTCTTGGGACTCTTCCTCCTACTGTGTTGCTTTGTCCAGCCTCTACAAGAGGGCTTTTGCCTTGTCTTATTGTATCTTGTTTTGTCCTGTTTGGCTGTTGTCTCTTGGAGACCTCCTTTTTTTCTGAAGAGGAAAGAGAAGGGTAGTGAATCTAAAGGAGAGGAAAGGCATGGGGAAGCTCAGAGGACTGAAGGGAAGGGTAACTGTGCTCAGGATATATTGTATGAGAGAAGAATCTATTTTCAATTTATAAAAAAGAAAGAAAAAAGAATTCAAGTCTTTAATTTTTTCTTTTGGTTTGTAAAAGGAGGATCTAAGACTAGAAATAATTTTCAGTGACCCCCTGTTTTGAATTATGAATATTGTGTTCAGTAGTTGAAGACAAACACCAAATTCTAATAATTACTGAAAATAGTATAAAAAAACCCTATTATTTCTAAGGATTTATTTTTATTGTTTAATTATGTGTGTATGCATGTGGTTTTGTGCACACCAGGCTTAAATTCTCATGAATTCATTTTTTTTGTTGCTCTTTCTCTTTCGTTTCTAAATTGTTTCCCCTCTATGACTTGTCTTCTTGCCCCTCAATTGGATGTGTGTGATTTTATGCAATGATGAAACTATGTTGCGTACTATTTTAGATGCAGGGATTAGTGCTGTGACATGTTCCAACATTAAAGGGGGGAAAAGCCTCACAGTCAGCATTATTTCCAGTATGTGGAGGAAATAAAACAAAGGGAAAGAGAAGGAGGTGTCATACTAGATTGAGAATTTGAGGAACAGGAAGACACATTCATGGTGAGAAGATTCAGCTCAATTAAGCCAATTTGGTTCCTTAAGAATACTTCATGTCACCCAGCAGAATAAATGCCAGGTGCCTACTATACTAAACATGTATCTGTTTGCTCTAGAAAAGGTGATGCAGGAGTGGTGTAGCTTTAGTATCAATGGCAACCTGTAAATCATGCAGTGAGTCAGTGTTTCCTGGGTGAAGCTTTGCCCTTTGCTTTCAACAACGACTTAAGGCGACCTTGTGACATTCCAAAGTCTGAACTGCTACCACCATTAGGTGTAGGATTGCAGGGTAGACAGCTGATGTCAATTGTCAAAGTCCCACTGAAACAGATCTGGGAGAAAAACCAGGGCTCTCCCTTACACAGAAAGTATGATTCTTACAACAAAGTGCTGAGGGGGTTCCAGAAAGCACATATCCATATAAACTCAGATGTCTTTAGTGTTTGTAATTAAGCATCAGACTTGTGATTATAATAAGTATGCCAAGAGTTTCCTAAGCATTTACTGGGCAAAGTTCTCACTAAGGTAATCTGTATGGCTCTTAATCTCCTGGGATGTTGAAAGTTGATGAAAATGTGAACTAAGACATAGAAATATTTGAGGACATTGACTGGGATGAACTAAGTACCCAAATGTTTGTATGCTGAAATAGTTCTTTCATTCAGCCTGCAGTGTTTCTTTAAATCAGACAAAATATTCTTTAATAAGCTGAAAGAGTCTCTTTTTTACCATAAATCACAGTTACAGAGGCATAAGTACAACAAATATCCTTGTAATATTTATCAGAATTTGGTTTTACTATCTTTTAGAAAGAAATGACATGTGAAAATAGACAGGCACCAGATTATTTTTGTATTTCTGTGTATAGTAAGCTCAGATACTGCCTAGAAAAGAATTTGTGATTTTATATATTCATTTTTCTTGTGTTTTAATTATTTATACATACTTTGTGGAGGGGAGGGATTTAATGATAAGCAGAGGAATATTGTTGAAAATTTGAGCCATCTGTTTCTGGTGGTGGCTTCAACACAAAGACAAGAGGAGAAAAAGAAGTTGGATAAAAATAGCATTAAAACGTGAGATATTTCCCTAAAAATGCCAATAAGGTACTATGGGATTCCTCCTTCGGAGAAATTCTGCATCTGGCTGGCTAGTAGAGTTTCAGTTAGCTGAGGTAGGATGGGAATAACAAAATTAGAAAGCCATGCTGGAATTTCCAGCATTGGCATCCTTACAATGAAAATAATAAATCTTCTCCCTTCCATACTAGAATAAGAAAATTATACAAATAAAATTTTCATGTCCAAAAATATTTTCATGTCTATTACATATTAATATATGTTTACATAGTTTGTACCATATAGATTTTATCTTTATACAAAGGGAAATTGGTAGATTGTATTGCTTCTCATAGAATGAATGTGTATGTGTATAAAATAAAAAAGTAGAATAAATATTCTGTAACATCCTAGAATATTAGAAAGCAGATAGTGATTGTTAACATTTGTCTTAGTTTATCCTATGTTCTCACCTTAAAAGATACAAGGTGCCTTTCAAAGATGATTATTCAAGGATGTAGAAAGAGCTGCAGTCAACAGGGATCAGCCTGGATTTATTCATTCAGATCATATTACTTTCCATCTTAAAAGAAGAAAAAGAAATTAAACTATTTCCCAAATCAGTTACTCTACATGATGATTCTATTCCTAAATATCTTCCCAATTCTAGTTTAGATAGTTTAGTACACATATTGAGATTTCTAGATGTTAACATCCATGCACATTATGATTCATTTAAGGTTAGGAATTTTTGCTGGTGAGTTATCAGTCTGTCTAACATTTTTGCATTTAATTGACCTTCTTTGCTACAAAAGGACATTTGAAAAATTCAGTAAGAATCCTACCCATCAGCTCCATGATGTCTTAAGCAAAAAAGTCCTTTTCTTTACTCTTAGTAGTCAATGGTTTTACTTCATGTTCTTAATTCAAATTTGACCTTTTTGTTTTTCAAAACCCACAGTATTTACTCACCCACAAGAAAACAAGGACAGAGAACATGTCTCCTCCTCCTCAGGAGTCCAGTGGCAGGGAGTGTTCAGTGAAGAATAATTTTACAGCAAATTAGCCAATGCCCAGGTTGTACGCTGATTAACACAACAGGGACCATGGGCCTGGTGGCAGCCAATGACTTTAACCATGCCATTAAAAACAAGTTTTGCATGTTCTAAAGAGACACTGTTGTGATTGTTAGTCATGTAGTTCTTCAACAATCTGAGTTTTTATTGTTGCTCGAGACCTCTTAAAGAATAACTAAATTATACCTTGTCAAGATATGAATTAAAATTTATCTCTACTTGCTTGCATTTTTTCCAGTGACACAATTTTTGAGCCTTTTTTATGTCTATGAAATAAAATACAGTATTTATGAGGTGCATATTTGGTGAAACTGTTTGAAATTCAACAGATAAATCTTTTGCATATTTGCATTTTTTTTTTAGCCTCTGAGTCATTCCAGTGACTTTACTGGAATAGTAAAAGACACTAAGACAATTGCATTGAGGATTAAATAGGATATTCTTTTAAAAACTCAGGACACTTGCCAATACTAAAGCAATATCTATGATTCTATTATTTACTAACAGTATTGGAATACAAAATATAACTATGTATGGGAATCACTTTCTATTTTTTTAAATTATTCATTAGACAGTTAATCAATTATTATCATTAAATCTAAACAGCAAAGGAATTTTCTATCATTGCACATTATATAAATAATAAAAGTTCCAGAAAATGAAGCATTGTCTAAATTTGCGGATATAGCTCTAAAATTAAACAGAAAGTAGAAAATTACCCAGAGTACTAAACACAAAGGAAGATGACTAATGCTGTTCCCCCCAATACAATTTTGCTAAATAACATATTTTACAATATAAGGAAAAAACAGAAATCTCAGTCTTGGTCATAGGTTTACTAATTGGCTGCTCTACGGTGTACATCAAAACAGAAATTCATGGCATCACTGGTGCAACACTATGAAGACTTTTCATGGGGTAACCAATGACTCTTTTGGTTGGATTTGAGGATTATTCCACAGGAAGGACCTGCAAGCATGGTCACCACCCATGAATTGGGAGAGACTAGGCCCTAGAGAGGAAAGTACTGATATTGATTTTCTAAATAATCATGCTGTTACACTTCCTTTTAAATATGACTATGCATAGATTCATGCTGCTATCAACTGTTGAGCTCATAAACTCAGTAACAGATGTGTTTACCTGCACAATAGCTGAATAAGACCAAGCCAGTTTAAAATAACCATATGGTAGGGGATAAAGAATGGTTCAGTGGTTAAGAGCACTTGCTCATGTAGAGGACTTGCCTTCAGTTCCCAGGACCCAGATGACAGCTCACAAGCCTTCAGAACTCCAGTATACTGTCATGGTCTCTGTGAGTTCATATGTGTATAAAACCTGTTGTGTCTGGAAGACACTGTGTCCTCAGTCGGTCATCACCTATTAGATCTTAAGTCTTTCTGTATCTACTTCCATGTAGATTTCTAAGCTTTGAGGGGAGAGGTTTGATAATGACATCCCATTTAGGGCTGAATATGCCAATATTTCTCACACTTTGCACTTTGTCCAGTTGTGGGTCTCTGTACTAATTATCATCTACTGCAAGAAGAAACTTCTCTGTGGAAGGTTTGTGATGTGCACATGAGACTTGCACAAGTTCAGAATAGTCAAAAAAGTCCATGACTGAAAGAGGGGAAGTGTAAACAAAGTCCCAAACCCAACCAAGAAGCTATTTGCAATTGATCCCTCATTGGGAAAGGAAAATGGAGTGACACTGGGTATAATAACCACACTCCAAGGGAAGGCTCTATGCTAAGAACAGTTGGCCAAAACAAAGCAAACTCCATTTTTTGTGTGTATGTGCTTTTTAGTTTGGTTTGGTTTGTATCATTTGCACCCCCATTGGAGTGTGTGTGTGTGTGTGTGTGTGTGTGTGTGTGTGTGTGTGTGTGTGAGAGAGAGAGAGAGAGAGAGAGGGAGAGAGAGAGAGAGAGAGAGAGAGACAGAGACAGAGACAGAGACAGAGAAATTAAGAAGTTGGATAGGTAGGGAGATGGAGAGGAGCTGAGAGGAGTTGGGGAGGGAAAATATGATAAAAATATATTATATTAAAACTTTAATAATAAAAATATTAAAATTAAACTAATTTTAAAAGACATGAAGTTAGAGGGTTCTGTGGGGAAATGGAGCAAAGGAGGATGGGTGTAGACATGTTCAACATATGTTGTATATGTGTGTGAACTTTTAAAAATAATGATATTTTTAAAAGCAGCAATGTACTAGAACAAAGGAATAGAGTCCTCATTTCAGAGCATCTGAAATGGAGCAACTACTGGGTAGGAAGAAATTGCAGAAGGGGGAGTCCAAAGAAATTGCTTAGGTGTCCACTTGAGATCTATATCAAGCCTAACCTGAAAATTCATAGCAAAGATGCAATAATGCTCAGCAGAGAGTGTCACTAGGAGAAAAGATTCTGGAACAAATTCAATGGACACTGAATCTCTTGCAACAATGAAAAACATTGGGATTTAAGTCTTTGTTAAAGTGCAGATATCTCTTTGAATGTCTCAGATTATCTGGATGGTAGTGCTATGTACAGTAAGATCTAATGTTAAAAATGTAAAACTAACAACAAAAGCATACATGTTAGGTGATGCAAACAGACTTTGAAGAAAAGCTTTTGTAGAAGCATGTTGCCAGCAACTGCAATATGTTCATGGAGCACTTTGCTATTGTGTGTCTGCAATGCATAAATTGATGCAGGATCTATGGAGAAGCATGGCCTTCACCAGAAACACTACATTTCCTATAAATTTTTATGTTTATAGTCTCTAATTGAAGCTTTTGTTTCAACAAAATGGCTCAAAAATCACAATGTTCAAATGGGCTCACTCTGCTACGTGTTCTCAGTGTACAATTCTCCTTCCTTCTCCAAGGACCTAAGACAAACTGAAAATTCATACTCCTACACAACATCATTCCTCAGTCCTTTAAGTGTTTCATGTCTAGAAAATAGCATTGTATTTTGTTTTCTTTATACTTTAATCAAGCAGCTTAGTACACTTGAATACAAATATTCATAGCAAATAGCTAGGATGGGATTTGTATTTTGGCATTTTATTTCTATCTCTCCATTATATTTCAAATAAATTTGAAATAAATTCAAATAAATTTGAAATGTAATATGACCTTAAGTATCAGCACTTAAGTGTATTCCCTATCTAATCTATTGGTAATTGTTTTCTCACTAAAGCAATTTCATCAGAGAAGTTTGTTAAATCACTCTGGGAAAGGGGCCATTATGTATTGGGTCAGTTATAAAAACACCCTCAAGTTACCTACCATCTTACTTATAAACATTTTTCCTAAAGAACTGAAGGAAATATAAGCTGTGCCTTGAGTCACTTAGTCATTAGCTATAGTGATTCTTGAAAACATGAAATTTCTGTCAAGAGTCAAGGGGTTAGCTAGACTGAGAAAAATAGATAACATTGAAGTTCCTTTCCATTTCTCAAGTGATGATCTTTAAAGAAATATAAAGTTGCATATTTAGGGTTTGAGACAACATAATTCCAGAATTAATAATTTTATTTCTTTAAATATATACATATATAGTATACTTTGGGACATTTATTCAGTTACATTTTTCATAGGTAAACTCCAATTTATAGTCATTATATAAATCAAAAGTAAGATTTATTATGATTGAACATGTTTCCCACAATTTCTGAAAGTTCATCTAAATGAAGCCCTCCTGAGCTTAAGTTTTCAGAATTCTAGGAGTTTATCAGGAACTGACTTTAGATTTTTGCAAACCTCGACTCTTAAAATTTGTCCACTTTCACATGTCAATGTATCAATACTCCCGAGACACGACAGATTCTCTTTTAATAAAGCTGTCAAGGACAAAACTGACTTTTGAATAGTAGGAATTATGATTTTTCCCATGGATCAGTTATGGTTTTGATGTATGGAGAGATCCACACTCTATCCCTGTTGATGTGTTTGAATAATTAGTTGACTGATGATCTAGCGAAAATGGCACTCTGGTGCATTGTTGGGATGTCCTCAGTCAGAGATCCTTCACCTAGAATTGAGGAACTGTCCAATGAAATTTCAATGTTTCTTGGGATGGAGCATCTTTAGAATGCGAACCCGAATCTCTTTGGTTTTGACACTGTAGACAATTGGGTTGAGCATTGGAGGCATAAGAAAGTGAAGATAAGAGAGAAGCATATATACCTGAGCTGGTAGCTTCTTTTTCCCAAAGCGATGGATCATGGATAGACTCACCAGTGGAGTATAAAATAGAAGAACAGCACAGATGTGGGAAATGCAGGTGTTGAAGGCTTTCAAGCGTTCAGCATTAGAAGCAATACTCAAGACTGTCTTCAAAATCAGCACATAGGAAAGGAGAATCAGCACAGCATCCATCCCCAGTGTAGAGAGCATGACAAAGAGCCCGAAGCCACTGTTGATGACCGTACTGGAAGAGGACAACCTTAGAACATCAGGATGAACACAGTAAGAATGAGACAGAGCACTGACAGGCTGGAATGTCAGCCTTCCCAGGAGCACAGGCAGAGGCAGATGAAGGGCAGCACTGCGGATCACCACGGCCAGTCCAATGGCTCCAATACGTCTTGTTGTGAGGATGGTAGCATAGCGCAAAGGCTCTCTGATGGCCACACAGCGGTCAAAAGCCATGGCCAAGAGAACTGCTGACTCAATGACTGAAAATGTGTGGATGAAGAAGAGTTGCATAAAACAGGCTGCAGCTCCTATTATTCTCTGGCCCAGGAGAAAAACAGCTACCATTGAAGGCAGTGTGGAGGCTGAGAGGCCCAGATCAGCCATTGACAGCATGGAAAGAAAAAGGTACATAGGTGTGTGGAGGCTGGGCACAGACTTGACAATGTGCATTATGGTTATGTTTCCCAGCACAGAAAGAATGTAAATGAAGCAGATGGGAATTGCTGTCCAACAGTGAGAAGCCTCCAGTCCAGGAAGATCCATCAATATGAAAAAGAAGCTGCTGGCATTACTATGCTTAGAAATAGTCATAACTCTGGAAAAAAGGTTGCCCTGGAAAATTGTAATGGAAACAAAAAACCTGTTTACTCTTAGCACTCTCCTTGAATATTATCTTCAGTGGCATTGCTGCTCTGGCTGCAGAGTAGCAGAACTCATATTGCTGAATCTCATTCTTTCAGTGGTTTCTACTCTGAAACAATGCAGACTCAAGTCTCAAAGATTGCTTTATTTTAAACAGCATATTTGGATCATCAACATGAAGAAACCTCTCTTTTGACCTTGAAAGCTCTTCAACATTTGAAATTTAAGGACTACCTTGTGTTTAAAACATAGGGCCCAAACACAGGAGATATATTATTTCTAATAAAAGAATATAGGCTTCTTTCTAATGGAAGCAAGGTATGGACAATTGTGCTGAATGAGTGTATGGGAATTAGAGTATAAATTATAAGTAATTAATACTAAATTATATTATCAGGTACAACTTTTGTGCTGAACTGGTCCCAAGGCATTACAAATAAATACAATGTCAAAAATATATCTAAAAAGGCTTGACTTCATGTGCTCATTAGTTTGATTTTAATACTTTCTTTGTTATTATGCATGATATTCACTGAAGTTGGGGTTAACTGGTGTGAATATATGAAACATAGATATAAAACATAGATAATATTCATATTTGGAAAAGTGTATTTTGGTGGAATCAAAAATCAAAGGTTCTTCTTTATAGTGAATATTGGTTATAACAGCAGGTAATATATAGCTTCAACCATTTGAAGGTCTAATGACTTACTGGTCAATACAGAATATGTATAAACTAGACCAAGAGAGAACTGACTTTTGACAAATTAAATGCATCAAGCATTAATCTTCACCCGTTTCTCCATGCTCACCTGATTCCAAGTGCTGTCAAGAACCGTCATCAAAGAGAAGAGTAAACTAGAAACCGAGGACGTGGAATTCAAGGGAAATTTTAATCAAATATCAAAATCATGTATTAAATGGTATTTTCTCTTCTGAACATCTTAAGTAATTTATCTTAAAGATAGAGACTTCCAAACTTTCTTGAGAAGTATGTTATGCCAGCATCCTTGAATAATAGGGCAATTGTGATATTCTAATTCTTGTCTATCAGTAGATCCTAGTGGTGTACCATATTGCAAGAAAAGGCTCTATACTCAGCAATCCACATGTTAACAGTTGACCTCAGGGAATCCTAGAGTAACATGTCTATGAAGGTTAAATATGGATGTCTCCATTTAGAGAGGCATGTAAAATGAACACTAAACACATTTGATAACATATAGGACAAATGATATAAGAAGCAAATAGAAGCTGTGGCTGACCCATCCTACTGGGAAAAGAGCATTAAGAAAAGAGGAAGACTAGTTTGTGTGACTAGACTCTGGAGAGGCTGAGGGGAGTTAGCGCCTAAGAATTACCTAAGGTGCACTGAGAAAACTCTGAATATTGATTGTAGAAGAAGAGATGGGAACAAAGAGGATATTTTTCTCGATCTGTCTCTGACAAAATTTATCTGTAGCATGTTAACAACAGAGTGCTTCCAAGAACATAGAAAATCATATCCTCTTCCCTTCGAAATTGTTTGTCAAGATACTGAAATTTTCATAAACATGAAAAACTTGCCATTACACCAATTAAAATTGAAACTTTAAAATTTAGCAGCCATGAGTAGATTTTAACATCTAACTTAACTTACTTGGCTAATATTTTCCTGAATTATAATCACAGAGGAAAACATGACTTGTTAGAAATCAAACTTTCATGAAACAGCTGTACATATATGTGTCAAAGTGGCAAACAACCAAAAGATGAGCTCCTGGGTATACAGGGAGGTTGTGGTTCTGTCTCACCTTCTAACATATAATAGTAAAGAGAACTCAATGCTCTCAAACCCAGAAGCTTATTGCAGAGTATAGATTCAACCCATATTCATGAGTCAACCCAGGGACAGATACTGAGCTGCATGAGGAACTGATCATATTGCAAATCCATGCTTCCATCTATCCACAGGGAAGAAGCTTCCCAAAGTATTATACAAGAATGGACAGACAAACACAGAGGAACAAAGTGTCAGTCAATCACCTATGATAGAAAAGCAGGAAAAGAACAATGGAGAAGAACTGCAATCAGAATGGCTAATGGGGAATTTCTTCAACATCAGACCATGCCCATTACATCCAGATATTGCTCAATTCTAGAGGGTGATAGGGGCTTATGTAAGGCCACCCTTGGACAGAGTACAGTTAAGATAATAGGACTGACTTGTATGGATTTTATAAGCTAGGTTTTAAGAGACAAATGTTCTTAGGAGGCCTAGCCAAGATGCTGAGCATATGAAGACTCAGTAGATAGCTCCTAGGTTGGAAGTCTGCATTTGCCTGTCTATTCAGTCTCTCTCTCTCTCTCTCTCTCTCTCTCTCTCTCTCTCTCTCTCTCTCTCTCTCTCTCTCTCTCTCTCGTGTGTGTGTGAGAAGATAAGGAAATTATTCCTCTTACATGAACTTTTAACAAGATATTTTCAATCACAAACTGAGCAATGAAAGGCTATAGTCTTTGACACATGCCAAAAACCAAAGAAAAAAAGTATATGTTTTACCTTTTAAAATCAATAATACAACATTAGATCAATTGACTTTGTAATGTACTTTAACACAAAAGTAAAACTAAATTTTAGAAGGCCATTAATTAATTAATTAATTAAATTGTGACATTTAAGTAAAGAATTCTACCTTCCTGTAAAGGCTTTTGTTCATGTTAGAAAAATGTTCTGAGCCAATTATTAAGATTTTAGTGTCCTGATATTAATTGTGAGAAGTCATTAATTAATTAAGTTGTGACCTTTAAGTAGTTAAAGAATTCTACCTTTCTGTAAAGGCTTTTGTTCATGTTAGAAAAATGTTCTAAGCCAATTATTAAGATTTTAGTGTCCTGATATTAATTGTAAGAAGTCATTTTAGCCTGCTTTTTTGTATACTGCATCTAAAAAACATGGTTTTTTTTTATTTCCTAGTTTTGTGCAGTACATAGCCCTGATCTATACATAGAGAAAAGTTACACTTTATAGAATGTTGAAGTTAGTTCATGTTTAAATAACATAATAACATGAGAGGGTTTATTAAGGAAGAGAAATGAAAAAAAAAACTAACTTTATAATGAAACAGGAGTTTTTAGGCAAATCTTGATAAGAGTATCTTTTCATCATTACTCTCATGTGCCAAAAAAATGAGAGATGGGCTTTTATTGAATGGTGTCTGGTACTTAAGGAAGATTTGCTATCTTTTGAGAATCTTGTTATATAGTAGTCAATTTTATGAAGCTTAAATTTCTACGTTGCTCGTATACTAACAGTTGATGTTTATTGTGCTGAGAAACACTTTAGAAACTAAGATTGCATAAGAACTTTAGAGAGGAAATGCAGAACTATTGAGAACTGTCATATTTTCCCAAAGGAATCTTATAAGAAAAGTACTGCCAGTATCTCCTTCACTTGTTGTATATAAGATAAAACCTTTCAGTATAATTATGAAAGCCTTTTGGTATCAAGTTGAATTGTCTCTATTACAAAGTCATGTGAGAATTGGAAGACATGTTTCTTGTTTTCTTACCTATTTTCTTTCTTCCTATCTTTATTCTATGACAATAATTTCTTTGCAATTCCAATATTCAACATACATAAGTTAAACTTGGTTTCTATTTGATCTTAAACCCAAGAGAAACAGGTGAATGATTGACAGGTGAGGAAAGAGGGGTCAAGTATTGTTATCTAAAAATACTATCATATACATCAATCAGCACAACTGAGCACCTCCAAGTGTCCTTTCTGTCTCAGAGATCTTCATAAAGAGTTTTAATCTGTATGTGGAATAACTTCTGGCTTCCATCCCAGGTACCACATGATATTACTTGATCTACCCTAGATCCAAGTGTTTCTGTCACTCACCTGACTCCACGACAGAGCCACAAGCTCTGCAATAACAAATGAGCAAGCAGGCTTATAAAGCTTCAATTCAGGCTTTCCCAGGAGGCCCACAGCTAATTCCCATGATATAGCCTGTGAGCACATTAACAACTATTAATGAGTGTGGGTCCTTGTGAACTCTCCAGAATAATACTAAGAACTTACAACTTGTTGTAGTTCAGTTTTCTTTTCTTCTATTCTCAGTCTAAAGCCATGGTAACCCTAAGCAAGTCACTCTATGGGCCTAACTATGTTGGTTTTAGCATTATCTTACTTAATATTAATAACTCCAGACAGACAAATCACCTACACTCTCCATACAAAGTATTCTCTTTTTTTTTGTTCCAGAAAAACAAACAAACACACAAAACAAAACAAAACAAAACAAAAACTTAAGGTATATGCATTTAGGGCTAGAGTAGAATATCTTTAGCACTGTGTTCATGCTTAAAGATATTAGTAAAAGGTGTCTAGTCTAAATTTATTCTATAGAGAACATAACATTTCATTAGTCTTCTTTTTTCTTCCCTTTACATTTTCAAACTGTGCTCTTCTCATTTTCTAGGGAATTATTTTAAAGGATAAAGGAAATCAAACTGATTCAAAAAGAAGTATAAGAAATGAGCCTGGAGTGTTTCTGTGAAGTCAAGAAAAGGAAACTATACAATTAACAAATGCTGCAGCAGGTGTAGGCTACTGTGCCACTGAGAGAGAGGCCACATTCGGAATACGACCCAGGTGAACTGAGAGTGTGTACAAGAATTCATTGGCCTTCTAGAAGGAGTCATAGGATGCAATGTGAAAATGTACTCATGGATAAGACTTAACACACAAAGAATATGATGCATTATCAGAAGCAAGAAAAAAAAAAAAAACATAGACAAAGCATAGCCCGGTTCAGGCATTTATTTCTTCTCTCTTCCATTAGTCACTGGAGTGGCAAACCCCAGAGAAACATGAAAGACAGTTTTGTCTGTACAGTATATTTGTTTTTGGAGCCCAGAGTTCTTACAGGAGCTAGGCACAAAGGCACACAATCTTTTACATGATCAGCATTACAAGCCCCATATTTGACAACATAAGTACATAGAAATTTTCACATTCTTTTCCATGTGCTGCTGATGTACTTCATCCTGGGATGCTGCTCTGGTGCAGATGATGGCATCATAACTCAGTAATTTTCTTAATACTACTCAGATTTAGTATTAGAGTTTTGTCAAAAGTAATTAGCACGGCTGTAGAAATAAGCAAGAACTTATTACATAGATTCATTGCAATAACTCTGTTACTGGAGGTGTCTCTTGTCATTTTCAAGAAAATATCATATCCCCATTAGATGTGTGTTGGAAATGTTTCCATTTGACATGTTTAAAATATTATTAATTCCTAGCCTTGGAATAATCTGACCCTAGTGGTGGAAATATACCAATTATATACAGATTAAAAAAAACTTTAGCCAGGGGGTGGTAGCGCACGCCTTTAATCCCAGCACTCGGGAAGCAGAGCCAGGAGGATCTCTGTGAGTTCAAGGCCAGCCTGGGCTACCAAGTGAGTTCCAGGAAAGGCGCAAAGCTACACAGAGAAACCCTGTCTTGAAAAAACCAAAAAAAAAAAAAAAAAAAAACTTTAAGTAAGAGAGGTACAGGTCAGATAATCAATAATCATTATTTGTGCAGTTATTTTGAAAATTTAGCTTGGAGTTTATAATTTGTACAGATGAAAAATACTTTAAAACTATGAACTTTATAAATTCTGACTCTAGTACATACACACACACAGGTGGAATGTATGTAGGAGTCTATTATTTAATTGTATTTTGTATGCTAATAAACATGCTAATATGGAAAGGAGATATCTCACAGAGCACTATCCGTATGCAAAGAACTACAGGCAACTAAGGAATCAAGTCCCAAGAGTAGGAAAAATAATATTAGGTGAGGAAGAGCTATGCAACTGGTTATCCAGTATCATATGTGTGATACCTCAGTAAAACCCCCCACTCTATCCCCTACAGACAAAGAGAAGCTTAAACCAGGATTCGTAAGTGTAAATAAGAACTTAGACCCCTTTTCCCCAGGTGGCTGTATCTGCTACAGGGACTTTGAAAAACACAGTCAGGATATTCGACCAAAAGACTAAAAAGGGAGGCAGGTTAAAATAAATTATATGGTCTGTGCCTTTAAGAACTAGCCTCACAAAGAAAGGCAAGTGCTCCTTCCAACCTCCCTGCTGTGAGTGAGAGATTTAGAAGAGCCTCCCTGGAGGCTTGTATACTTAGACAACACCTTACTTTTGCATTCTGTACCTAAAGTCTCCAGTGGTGGCTTTGGGGACTGTGATCTAGGCACAACAAGACCCTCACTCTATTGTCTCAAAAAGGGGGCCTTAGACAAAGATATCTCAATATAGATAGACCCAAACCAGTTTCAAGTCCCCAGAAATGATGGCGCCAGCCCCAGGAACAAAAGAACAGAGTCAGGATGTCTGATGGTAACCAATTAACCGCGAATTTTATTATGGGTTTTGCCTATAAAAACTAACTTCCCCAAGAAAGAGGGACTCCTCCCTGCCTCACTGTATTGGGTGTAGGAATGAGTCCCTGTCTAGACTTGTATCTGCAGAATAAACCTTGCTGTTGCATTCTGGACATCCAAGGTCTTCGGTGGTCTCTTTGGGGGGTCACAATCTGGGCATAACAATATGGTCAGCCTTAAACAAGCAACACTAGATGGACTGAGCAGGTTGTATTTATATATTTAGGCTAGGCAAGCAAATGTGCCTGCATACATGTGTGTGTATATGGGTGTGTGAGTATATAACAATAACAACTAAGGAAAAAGAGGTCACAATTTTGAGAGGGAGAAAGTTGTGGGGCAGGAGCTACATTGGAGAAGTTGGAGGGAGGAACACGAAGGGAAAAATGATATAATTTTTTTAATTGAAAATAAAATACTTATAATTATGGTAAATATATACATATATATATATATATATATATATATATATATATATATATATGAAAATAATCCTATGTTATACTACAAGGTTGGTAAAATCCAGCTGATGTCTAAAAGGTTAATTCAATGCTGAAACAGTTTTCACTTTCTTTCATGGTTAAAAAGAGAATGCAATGTAAAAATGACTTCTAGGTTGTCAAGAGGGGATTGGTGTGAAGTAGATGTATCTAAGGGATATTACCAATATTTGAGACACATTTGGGAATTATAGAGAACCACCTTTCAGTCAGTAATGTACTGTCAGCATTGGAAAACAAATTGATTTAGGTTGATTAATTTGCTGTCATTTCACTATGAGTATTATAGTGTCCTTATGAAGCATAAGAGTAAGATAAGGAAACATTTAAACCAATTCCAATGTCTTTTGTATAGTATAAAGGTATGAAAATAAAGCATGGATAGTCAGAATCCTTAAAAACTATGTACTCAAAAGTACATGTGAAAAAATGAAATAATGATGTAATTATAGAAATAGAATATTTGAGGGACTATGAATTTCAAAACTCAGGCTTGAATTATGTGGTGGGCCACAAGAATATATTATAAAGATTCAGCTGTGTATTAGAGCTATACTTTGAGTGGCCAAGGGTCTGTCAAAAGGCAAGCCATTTATTATGAATATCTGGTGTTATCCAGCTTTTAATATTTCAGCTGTCTTCTTCTATGAAATTCTTTTGTGCCCAAATATTCCCAGACCATTTGGCAAACAGTTCAGCTTCTCTGACCTATGGAACTTCTAGGTAACTAACTCCCTCTCTGGCCTAGGTCACAAGCTGGGGGATCTGCATAGCTTTGTTTATTGTGCTAATGAAGCTCAGAGCATCCTCTTGCCTTGAGGTCTAGTGGCTCTCCAGAGAAATTGACTAAGAACAAAAGAGGTTTTTACATATCAAGGTGGAAGGTAGAGCAACATTCCTGAGGTGGTAGAAAACCAAAAGCCTGGCCAGGGACAGAAGGCATTTTCTGTAGGACAGAATGGTACCAGGGAGAAGAGAAGAACACAGAGGTAGTGTAGATGGTAAGGTAGAACTCTTGAGCCAGGAGTGGAGAGAAGAGGGAGGAGAGAGAAGGGAGGAGGGGGGAGGGGGGGAGGGGGGAGGGAGGAGGAGGGAGAAGGGAGGAGGAGGAGGGAGGAGGAGGAGGGAGGAGGGAGGAGGGAAGAGGGGGAAGAGGGAGGAGGGAGGAGAGAGGAGGGAGAAGGGGGGAGGGGGAGGGGAGAAGGAGGAGGAAGGAGGAGAGAGGAGGGAGGAGGGAGAAGGGGGAGGGGGAGGGGGGAGGAGGAGGGGGGAGGAGGAGGGAGGGGGAGGAGGAGGGAAGAGGGGGAAGAGGGAGGAGGAGGAGGGAGGAGGAGGGGGGAAGAGGGAGGAGGAGGAGGGAAGAGGGGGAAGAGGGAGGAGGGAGGAGAGAGGAGGGAGAAGGGGGGAGGGGGAGGGGAGAAGGGGCGAGGGAGGAGGGAGGAAGGAGGGAGGAGAGAGGAGAGCAGTGGTCCTGAGCTAGGGAGAAGGAGACAGCCAGGGAGGAGGCCCAAGATGGGGCATGGCCCTCCTCTGGCTGAGCCCCAGGTCAGAACAGGAACTCAGGGAAAGCATTTGATCTCTGTTCAGATAGCTGGTTCTGACTGAGCTGATGGTGTTGACTAAGTCCCCAGGGTACAAGGAACAGCCTAAGGTTTTCCTTGTCTGACTGAAACAGGTTCAGTCTGGATACTCAAATCAGGGATGGAAAGGCCTTGTGGCCTGGAGGAAACATGTGTTTTGGACCTTAAAAGTGGTGGCCAGATAGATTGGACAGATAGGCTGTGTCAACATACCACAGTCACACATCCTGGGAATCCCACATCTGTTGCTCTTTGGTCTGTGATGCTGTGGTGAGTCACAATACCCTGTCTGGGTCCCTGCATGCTCACCTGTAAAACAAAATGAATACTCTCAGCTCTTTGATAAGGAATGTTCTGGTTAGTGGTTTTGTCAACTTGACGTAAGTCAGTCATCTAAGAAGGGAGAACTTCAATTGAGAAAAAGCCTCTATCAGATGGCCTGTATGTAAGACTGGGGGACATTTTGTTGATTAATGATTGATATGGGAGGGCCCAGCCCACTGTGGTCCTGGGTTGTATAAAAAAAGCTACCTTAAGAACTGGAGGGATGGCTCAGTGGTTTATAGCAATGGCTGCCCTTCCAGAGAACCTGGGTTCAATTCCCGGAATACCCATGGTGGCTCACAACCATCCATAGTTCCACTCCCATGGGATCTGGTGCCCCCTTCTGGCCTCTTCGGGCACAGCATACACATCATAAGTAGATGTATGCAGGCAAAACATCAATCAATACACAAAAAAATAAAAATAAATCTTTTTTAAAAAGTATCAGGCATGCCGGGCGTTGGTGGCCCACGCCTTTAATCCCAGCACTCGGGAGGCAGAGCCAGGCGGATCTCTGTGAGTTCGAGGCCAGCCTGGGCTACCAAGTGAGTTCCAGGAAAGGCACAAAGCTACACAGAGAAACCCTGTCTCGAAAAACCAAAAAAAAAAAAAAAGTATCAGGCGTTAGTGGCACACCCCTTTCATCCCAGCACTCGGGAGGCAGAGGCAGGTGGATCTCTGTGAGTTCAAGGCCAGCCTGGTCTACAGAGCGAGCTCCAGGACAGCCAGGGCTACACAGAGAAACCCTGTCTTGGAAAAACAAACCAACAAAAAAGCTGAAGAGCAGCTACCCAGTAAGCAGCACTCCTCCGTGGTCTCTGCGGCAGTTTCTGCCCTATTTGGGCTCCTGCCTTCTTTTTCTTCATGATCGACTGTAAACTGCATTAGGAAACAAGCCCTTTCCTCCCCAAGTTGCTTTTAATCATAGCATTCACTGCAGCAATAGAAAAGCAAAATAGGCCAACGAGTTAGAAACTCGTATTCATTGGTGTTTGGGAACCCTGAAGAACTGTGTACAGTTAATACTGGAGGGAGGGTTAACCACTGCAGATCTACACGTGGCCGAGTGGATGTCCCGAGGATGCTGGCCAGCTCAAGGCAACTAGATGCGTCCCTCACATCCCAAAACTAAAATTGTCTCCAGGCTGATCAGTGAGAGCTCTAAGGGGGGAAATGGGGAATCGGATAAACAGAGATTGCCTAATTTTATCATGAGTGTAGCAGGAATCTTAAAGGTTCTTATTAATAAAATCAAACCCCAGGCCAGTTATTGGGGTCAATGCTGGTAGATCAGAGAGACAGAACAAGCCACAGCTAACCTCACCTGGCCAGATCCTCAGCTGGTCTTGTTTCCTCAGACTGGAAGCTTCTGTGTCCTCATCCCAATGGCTCTCAGCTGAACTGCTGCTGGAAAGCCTGAAGCTTAACCAGCCACATGCTTAACCAGCCAAAAGCTGCTAGTTTCTGGTCCTCATGCCTTATATATCTTTCTGCTTTCTACCACCACTCTCTGGGATTAAAGGCTGGCTTTCTGGGATTAAAGGCGTGTGTCACCGTGCTTGGCTGTTTCCAATGTGGCCTTGAACTCACAGAGATCCAGAGGGATTTCTGTCTCTGGAATGCTAGGATTAAAGGTGTGTGCTATCACTGCCTAACTAGTGGCTTTTCTGTTCTCTGACTCCAGATAAGTTTATTAAGGTACACGATATTTTGGGGAACACAATACCACCACACGAGTCAACTGGAAAAGGTCTTGGATTGGCAGGACTTGACTCCCTGCACCTCAGAGGAATGCATGCTGAAGACAAAAAGTTGAATCTAGCTGGAAAACTAAGGAAGGTATGTTCTGCATACCTGAGTTTAAAAACAAGCTTCCTCGGGGCAAGAGAGACATCTCAAGTAAAGCATTTGTTACTCTTGCAGAGAACCCAGGTTTGAGTCCCAGCACCTACATGGTGATTCACAGTCATGGGTAACTCAATTTCTGTGGGTTTGGTGCCCTCTTCTGACCTCCATGGGCACCAGACATATGTATGTGCACTGTGTATAGATACATACAGGCAAACCCACTCATACACAGAAAATAAAATAAACAAATCTATACAACAAACAAGCCTTCCCCTCCAGTTCCACCGCATTGTCCACATGCAGGAGCCTTTCTTGGGTTACCACAAATACAATCACACCATAGGATGTGTCTTGCTTTTATCTTCCTTAGGAGGCAAAGCTAACTAAGAGGAAACCTTGAATTCTTAACCTGCTCACATTCTTGACCCGGAATATGGCTTTTCAGAGGTTTATGGATAGAATTCAGAGAAATTTGAGCATCTCGCTGATGATCTATCACAGCAGTCTTAGACTACTGTGGTTTTGACATGGAAATGTTGCCTATATGGTTCATAGATAATAATTATCGTTGTATTATCGTTGTTGTAGATGTCTCAGGATGACATTTTTTTAGAGCTAGGGTCAGCAGCTAAAGTACTTGCAGCACTGAGCATAGGGATCTGAGTTGGAACTCCAGAACCCACATAAAGCTGGTAACACATACCTGTAATCCCAATGTTCCTGCCATGGGAGGATCAGTGGAGTTCGGGCACTCCCAGAAAGCTCCCCAAGCCAGCCAGCCTGGTATACACAGCAATGGACGATGAAGTAGGTAAGGACAGACACCCACAGCCACCCTCTGCAGGCTCTGCGCATACATGTATGTAGGCAAACACTCATACACAGAAGATAACAGTAGTTAAATAAAAACCATAACAAGGAGAGCACAGACAGTGGTCCTCTTGATTTGTATTACTGTTCCAGCAGAATCACATTTTTAAAATAAATGTATCTTTTTTTTTGATAGGGTCTCACTGTGTAGTTCTGGCTGGCCTTGATCTCCCCATGAAGACCAAATTGGACTGGAACCCACAGTGATCTGCCTGCCTCTGCCTCCTGAGTGTTGGGATTAAAGGCATGTGTAATTTATTTAACCATTTTCCTATGGTCACTTTATACTATATCAGTGGTCGTATACACATGGGTGGTAGTTTGAAAGAAAATGGCCCCCAAAGGGATTGGCCCTAATAGGAGGTGTGGCCTTGTTGGAGGAAGTGCGTCACTTTGGGGGCGGACTTTGAGATCTCTTTTGCCCAAGCTTCCCTCAGTGTGACAGTCAGTCGACTTCCTGTTGCCTGTAAGATGTAGCACTCTCAGCTCCAGCACCACATCTGCCCACACTCTGCCAGGCTCCCCTTCACGATCATAATGGACTAAACCTCTAAAACTGTAAGTGAGCCCCCCCCAACACACACACAGAAAGCTACCCGCCACAGAGTGCATTAACATACTGATATGCACAGCAAGTGTTTGAAAGGGCAAAAGCCCAGCGGTTGCTCGTTACTTCAAATTCCTTTTTTCATATAGTTTATTACTAATATCTGTGTGTGTGCATGCATGTGTACACATTTGCACACACCTGCTTCTGTGCCCCGGAGTGCAAATAGAGCTAGCTCTGAGGACAGCTTCCACAAGTGTGGTCTCTCCTTCCACTGTGTGGGTTGTAGGGACAAAACCCAGGTCGTCAGGTTTGTTTGGCAAGTGCGTTTGCCCTCTCAACCATCTTGTCAGCCTGCTAGTTCCTTTGCATGCGTTCCATCTAAGGTGAATTCTTAATTTCATACTCATTTTACTTGAATTTTCACAAGCACGATCTATTTATTTGTTTATTATTTATTTATTTTCAGGACAAAGTCTCTCTCATATAGCCCAAGCTGGCCTCATACTTATTATATAGATGAGGATAACCTTGAGTTCATGATCCTCCTGCCTCAATCTTCTGAGTGCTGGGATTATAGACGTGTGCAACCATGCCCAGTCTTACGTAGTACTGCTGACCTGACCCAGGCAAGCCCTTGACCAACTTTGCTGCATTCCCAGCCCAAATAGGCTTTATTTTTGAAACTAAAAGGGAGATTTTCACTGGGCAGATTATTGTTTGAGCACATAAATTCCCGAATTGGTCTTAGCCTTTAGTTGACCCTACCAGAGAACTCCCCTTTAGTCACCCCCTTTGGGGTTGTAATTGGAAGCTGACAATTAATTTGCTATATGTGTGGGTCCTTATCACCTTTCTCTGAGACCCTGAAAACTTCAAGCCTTGCATTGCTTTACCGAAGAATTACTGTGTGGGTATATATGCTGCTTCTTGGAGAGCACTGGTAGAATAGGATTGATGGAAAAGAACAAAGATGAGGACAGAGATGGAAAGAACTAGGTAGAATGATGAGAGAACAGCAGAAGGGACTGAGAGCAGGAGGGACCGAGAGGAGCTAAGTAAGAGAACAGAAAAGAAACTGTGCAGATAGAATTGACTTAGAAGAATAAAGCGAATGGACTAAAGAACTCAGTGTGCTTAGATTCATTGAATATCCCTCAGACATGAATCCTCAGCTGGTTGGTAGACTCTTCCACAGACCCTGGGAGCAAGCAATATAGACTGGACCTAATATTGTTTGCATTAACAGTGTGCAGTGTGGAGAGAGCTCTGTGAGGGCCTGGGGTGGGGCCAGCAGAATAGAGCTGTTCTCAGGTGCGGGCTGAACCACCCCTTAGATGCCTGGCAGTTAACATCAGAAGCAGGGAGTGGATGGGGCCAAATTCCTGCCTGCCAGCCCCACAAAGGTCCCTTCCCTACATGAGTCTGAGAGTTCTCAGTTCTGCTAGACTGCTCATTTTGACAATACAGATTTGCTCCATCACAACTGGCCGATTAGGGAAACATTTGAGCGTGATGTGAATTTAAAAGTCCGCATGTGCCGGGCAGGATGATGTCCTCAGAAAGGCCAGGTGAATGCTGAACACAGCACACAGCTGGTCTGAGCCTAGGCAGACACAGGCAGACTCTACACCCTGCACCGCCCAGCAACCTTAGTTTCCAGCTTGTGCTGGGAGTCACACCCAGCCCACATCATCTCTACAAATTTTCCCTCTTGCAGAATTGCTTTGCTTCTCAATGCTCCACAGCAAAGATGTCTGCCACTGTTTGTAGCCATTTCCTTAGCAAACCTCAGGTCTTTGAAAAGGCAAAGTACATATTTGTCTTTTTATTGTATGTATGTGTGCAACGTGTGGCAGGTGCCTTCGGAGCCTAGCAGGGGCATTGAATTCCTTGGCTTGGGAGCTACAGATGGTTGTGAGTTACATGTATGTGGGTGCTGGAAACTGAATGTGAGTCCTCTGCAAGAACATTAAGTACTTCTAACTATTAAAGCCATCTCTCCAGCTCTAAAGTGACAACCAGTGCATTGGTCAGGAAGTAAAAATGAATTTCTTAACCACTTAACATGAAAACTCTCTCTCTCTCTCTCTCTCTCTCTCTCTCTCTCTCTCTCTCTCTCTCTCTCTCTCTCTCTGTGTGTGTGTGTGTGTGTGTGTGTGTGTGTGTGTGTGTGTGTTCATGGGCAAGTGTCCAGGGCCTTGTACCAGAGCACCCATGTGGAAGTCAGAGGACAACTGGACAACTTTTGGTAATCAGTTCCCTGCTTCTATCATTAAGGAATCCACCTCAGGTCAATATACGTAAGAACACATTCTGGATAGATTGATGTCAATGTGCTCTGCTCAGGTCAGCATTCTCTAGGGCTGTCAGTAGCATCTTCTTCATGTACAGCTTTACATATTTCCTGAGACCGTGGCCTTGCCATTTGTCTGACTGTCTAGTCAAGTTGTTAGTGTGCCTGACCGTGCTTTGCTGCCAAACCCACAGCCAACTGTTAAAAACTCTTCTTTTTCTCGACTGTGCTAGCCTTTTATTCTTGCTTTGCATTGAGTCGAGAATTCACATCACATTTTCGGACCTGTTTTATTTGAACTCTGTGTTAGGTAGCTTTTCATTGCCGTGACAAAACACCAGAACAAGTCAACCTATAGGAGAAAAGGTAGCTTTGGTCCAGAGGTTCAAAAATCTTAAGCCTGTGGTTGCTGGGCCCAGTGCTGTAGGCCTGAGGTGAGGCAAAAACTTCATAGTGGAGGAGGGGCATGGTGGGACAAAACTGTTCACCTCTAGAAAGCTCAGACAGACAGACAGACAGACAGACAGACAAAGCAAGGACTCAAGGGAAAGTATGGTCCCCCGAGACATGCCTCTGGTGGCTTTCAAATAGGTTGTGATGGCTAATATTGTCAACTTGACAGGTTCTAGACCACAGAAGAGACATGCCTTTGGTCATGTGTGTGAGAGATTGTTTAAGTTAACTGTGAGAAGGTCCACCCTAAATGAGGGTAGTGCCACTATGGGCTGGATCCCATACTGTCCCAAAAGGAGGAAGCAGGTTGAATAATCATCTCCCTCTGTTTCCTGACTGTCAATTCCACGGGACCAGCTGCTTCATGTTTCTGGTGCCACACACCCCACCAAGAGGAACTGTACCTTCCAAATGTGAGTCAAAATAGATACTTCGTGCCTTGTTTCTGTTAGGTATTTTCATCACAGCAGTGTAAATGGCAACTGACACATAGGGCCTGTTGCTTAAACTTCCATTTCTTCCCAATAGCTCATCAAAGTACAAACCCATCAATGGATTAACTCAGTGAGGCCAGTACTCACATGATCCCCACACTTTCTGAAGTTTACCTCTGAACATTTTTGCCCTGGGGATCCAGCCTTCAACACAAAAGCCTTTGGGGGGAGCCTGCCACATCTAAACTATAACAGATTCTTGTGCCTAGTGTTTTATTTCCTCTTCTAGAGCTCTCTTGCTCTCTTCCCTTCTCCATCTTGCCCTATACCCTAAGACACTGGCCCTCAATAGTTCATTGGGGAAATAGTGGAAGGCAGAAATGTTGCTGCTCATCTGCCCTCTTAAGGCTGCAGAAGGTGAGCTCTTAAGGCCACTTCATCCTCAGCGCCCCCTAAGCTCTATTATCACTCTCTTCTCTTCAGTCCAGAGTGGGAAGGGCTTCCTGCTTCTTGTGATCCTGAATGGAGGGCAGGGCTTCTCTGTTAATGATTGGCTTTCCTTAACCCAGCCCCAATTTTTGTGATAGTCCTCAGTCCCCTCCTTGAAGGGCTCAGACCTTGTATAACACAGATATCCCCAATCAAGACATCCTCATTCTGCTTTCTCCTAGTTTCCTAATGCTGTTTTTTTTTTCTCTCATGTTTGTCTCTCTTTCTTCACACTGGGGATCAAACTTAATGTCTTCTGCATGTAACTGCTCCACTACTGAGCTCCACCACAGCATGTCCTTTTGGTTTCTTGTTTGTAATTTTTTGTTTCTGTAGACATGCTATTATTCTCCTCTTGAAGCCTTTTCTTTCTTTCTGAATTATCTTTATTTTCCCTACTTTTTCTTCCTTAATTTTGAAGGTGATGGCCTATGGTCCTTGGCCAACCATTCCTCTTTACCCGTGGACATTAAAACATCCGGGCACTGGCTGGGAAGTGTTATTTTTAGGCCACTTACTGGCATTATGTTTTTATTAGTGCATATGACATATAAAGAGTGGTTGGTTTCATTGTGACCTCTTTATACATGTATATAAAATACTTTGATCATATCCATCCCTAAACCCTTTCCATCCCTCTCCTCCTGTCCATATTTTTCTTTCCATTTCCCATCAAATATTGCCATTACTGTATTGAAAATGATTGATATCTTATAGAAGTGCTTAATGAAATATTTAGGATAAAAATATGACTGGGGTTTATGCCACAATAACACAGGAGACAGGGAAAAGGAAAGATGATTGGTAGCTGTTCTCACGATGGAGTGGACAGTGAAAGAGTGTGTGCCAGTGTGTTGTGGTACTCCTTATTTGTATCTCTACCTACAACCCCTTGTAGAATTGTCCCAGTTCTGACTGGGTTAGGACTCAGGCTTCCAAGCAGCACTGGGGTACACTGTGGGTGGCCCCAGTGAGCTCCCAGGCTGGTGCCATGATAACTTTAAAATTTGTGGGAAATGAAACAACATCTGTCAGTCACAGATACCCATGGGCAGTCACCTACCTGGGTTTTTAGAAGACCAGAGGCCTGCTTTTGCATATGTTTGATGTCTCATTAACACCAAATTACCTTTCTTATATATAAAAATCTGACAGCCTCTGTTTTCTCTGTAGTCCCCAGATCCAGAAAAAAAAAGAAAGAAAGAAAGAAAGAAAGAAAGAAAGAAAGAAAGGAAGGAAGGAAGGAAGGAAGAAAGAAAGAAAGAAAGAAAGAAAGAAAGAAAGAAAGAAAGAAAGAAAGAAAGAAAGAAAGAAAGAAAGAAAGAAAGAGGGTGGGAAGAGGGCACAGCTAGTTATTAGTGTGAGGTCATCTTTGCAAGAGACCCTTCTTTCCTACCCCAAGCTCTGTGCTGGGATAGGAAATAGGGGTCTCAGATAAACAACACCCCAGCCAAAGAACACCTCAACCTCAAGATGTTTCCATCCTGGTGTCATGACTCAATGGGGGTGTGTCTTGGGGCAGTTGAAGCTGGGCCGGAAAGACTGGGCTTCTCAGCAAAGGCAGCTGCAGTGTGAGCCAGGAGAGGACAGATCTGCAAAGTGGAAAGCGGTGCAGGGTGCTAGGTCAGCTTTCCCAGGAGATGGGGGGCAGTGCTGGAGGCTTGCATCAGGGCAGGCTTGGAGCCTAGCCAAGAGAAGCCACTTCTTGTCAGAGCTAGAGAGCAGATTTTCTCTGCAACGCCTGTGTGCTAGACCTCTGTGGATGGGGATGAGAGCCAGGGCTGGCCTTAGAGGGGTGTGACCCTCTGCAACCACCCAGGGAGCCATGCTTAGAAAGACCAGAGCTCACTTAGTACTTGTCTGTCACTATCTTTTGTGAGTGTGGTACGTGTGTGATGTGTGTGCTCATACATGTGTGTGGAAGCTAGAGGTTGGTGTCGGATGTCTTTCTTAATTACCCTCTGCCTTTTATATTGAGACAAAGTCTCTCACTAGACTTCACCATTTAGGTTAGACTGCCTGGCCAGTGAGCCTCCAGAATCCACCTGTCCCCCCACCCCTCCGGCACTGGGGCTGCAGATGTAAGCCTGTGGCTTGGCTTTTATGTGGGTGCTGGAGACCTGAGCTCAGGTCCTCATGTTTGAGTAGCCATCCCTCAGCCCCCATAGTCTTTATCTTCATGTTCTTGATGCCTGAACAAGGGGACCTGCATTTTATTGTTTGCTGGGCCCCCCACTGGTTATGCAGTGGGTCTCATGCAGTGGGGATGAGCGGTGTCTGTCTTGACTTGTCATCCTCACTGCTGTTATTTGAGGCAAGTTGCACCACCCATCCACCCATGGTCCCAAACCCCACATTCTAGTGTCTTTCAGGAAAGAATCCTTAGCCAGAGGAAGAAGGCATCAGGATCTAGGACTCTACAGGCTTGAGATTCAGTGTTGCTATCAATATGCAATTGCTGTGGAACAATCCTTCTGGACACTATGAATATGTGTTACTCTCATTGGTTAATACAAGGCTGACATGCTGGTAGCTGAACGGGAAGTTAGGTGGGAAAGCCAAACTGAGGATGGTGAGAAGAAGGAGGGGGGAGTCAGAAGAGATGCCAGCCAGCTGCTGGACAAGCAGGAAATGTGGAAAATGAGGTAGCAGGCCATGAGCCATTTGGCAAAGCATAAATAGAAATATGGGTTAATGTGAGTGTAAGAGTTATCTAGTAACAAGCCTGAGCTATTGTCTGATCATGTATAAATAATACTAAGTCTCTGTGTGGTAATTTGGAAGTAGCTGCCAGGACAGGGAGCAGGCAGTCAGGACAGGAAAACATCTGTTTACATATAATAGTGATGGATCACCAGGCAGCCACCTGCCCTTCTTGGTCTCAGTTTCTTCACCTGTCAAGTGGACATGCTAGTACTAGACCCACCTGCCTCAAGGAATTGCTATGCAATTCCTTCTTAGAACAGGAATCAGGGGCTCCCTGCTGCCTCTTGTGTTGAATCTGACCCCAGCAAAATGCGTTTGGTAAAAGCATCTTCTCACTGATGACTCCAAGCAGGAGCTAATGGGGAAAGTGACTCCAGAAGATAACAGAAAGGATGGGTGACGTTGCATCATTGTAACACTGAGTTTGAGTGGCAGCTTTGTTGCCTGGATGTGGTTGGTGCTCTGGGCTTACACAGAGAGGCAGGGCAGCCTGCTCACACTGGGCCCATGCCTGCTGGTGGGTGTGTGAACACCAAAATGTGTCTCACAAGAACACGTGGGTAATCTTCTCTTATGGTCCCAGTTTAACTTCAAAATATCTCCCCAGTGGAGGGTGACATGATTGTTGTCATAACAACCATCTCTTGGAAGGCTTTCCTCAGTACCAGAAATGAATTAAATTCTTACCCAAGTTGCAGGTTTCATTGCTTTAAAGATTTATCTCCTAAGGTGTTTGTATAGGTGTGTGTGTGTGTGTGTGTGTGTGTGTGTGTGTGTGTGTGTGTGTGTGTGTGTATGAGGTGCAGGTGCCCTTGCACATGCATTGGAAGCCAGAGGAGAATGTTGGCTGGTTTCCTCTGTCATTTTTGCCTCTCTGTCTGTCACAGCTAGGCTGGCCAGCCTGTGAACTCCCAGGACCTGCTGGTCTCTGTTCCCTAATGCTGTCATTACAGGCATATAGAGCCAAGCCCGGCCTTTTTTGTGAGTGCTGGGATTTGAACTCAGGCCCCCAGGCTTACATAGGAAGCTCTCTTATCTACTGAGCTATTTCCTCAGCTTCCTTCCACCTTTTCCTCCCCTAGACAGGATCTCATGCCTCCCAGGCTGGCCTCAAAATCACTATGTGCTGAGAATGATGTTGAATGTTGACCCTACGGTTTCCCTCTCTCAAACCCCAGAATAACAGGTGTGTACCACTGCACCTGGTTTATGAAGCACTGAGAATCAAACCCAGGGCTTTAAGAATGCCAGGCACGCAGTCTACCAACTCTGGTACAACCTGAGCCCCTCCCAGCTCTCCTTGCTGAGGTAAGATACAGGCAAGAAGGATCTAAGGGTGTTGGTGCTCATGCTTCAGATTGGCACAGCTTGACTTGGAAAGTCAACATGGAATTGTGCCATCTGAGTCACCCAGAAGGGATTACCTTCTGATTGTCCCGTGGCCCTGCTCCAGCGGTGGCCTGGGACTACTTCTGTATCCAGTAAGTATGCAGCTGTTGCCAGGGACCTCGCCCAGAGCTGAGAAGGTGCAAGTGCCCGGTCTGTTTACAGTCTACGCTTTGCATCAGGATGATGGGCATTTAGGAAGAAGGGACCCTAACTTGGCCCAAATCATTGAGCTTGCCCAAACACGGCTTGGCAGAGTGGAAAGGGGAGACATTGTTGAGTCACACACATTTGATCCAAGCTGTAGAACTGTCACTCACTAGCAGTATAACCTTCTAAGTCACCCCTCTGAGTCCTGTTCCCATACCTGTCAAGATGGTGGCTATGCAGGGTTGATGTGACAATCAGAATATGCCCATGGCTACATGGCAGCTCTGTGACACCGGAATACCTGATGGTCTGAATGTCAAGATCTAAAGACCTGCACTGCTTGCTCAGTTCCAGCCAGCCTGTGGGTGGAACGCAGACAGCAAGGAGGCCAGGCTGCTTTCGCAGGGGGAGCATCCCGTCCACTGGTGGTCCTTCCCCACGGAGCCACGAACTAATGGGTTTCTATGGGAAGGAGCTGTATATTCTAACTGGAGTCACAGCAAGTCTCTTTTGTATGTCTGTGTGTTCACGGTTGTGCCTGTGTAGGTGTGCTTATGTGTGAGTGTGCTTGTGTGTGAGTGTGCATATGTATGAGTGTGCATATATGTGAGTGTGCATGTGTGTGAGTGTGCAGGAATGTGAGTGTGCATGTGTGTGAGTGTGCAGGAGTGTGAGTGTGCAGATGTGTGAGTGCTCATGGAGATGAGAGGAATACCTCAGATGTCACATGTCAGTCTTGAGGTGGAGACCAGAGGAATACCTCAGATGTCACATGTCAGTCTTGAGGTGTCATCCAGCCTTCCTCCACCCTTCCCTTCCCTTCTTTCCTCCCTTACATTTCTTCCCCTCCCAGCCCTCTCTCCCTCCCACCCTCCCTCATTCCTTCCCTTCCTTTCTCTCTTCTGTCAGGGTCTCTTGCTGGCCTATCAGTCACCAAGTAGGCTAGTCACACTGGCCAGCAGGCTCCAGGGATCCGCCTGTCACTACCTCCTCAGTGCGGGAATTACAATTGGAAGATACACTGCTGCTGCCACAGCAGCCGCCGCTGCTCCCCTCCTCCCCCATGTCCCCCCCTCCTTCTCCCCCTCCTCCTCTTCATCTTCTGCCTTCCTTCCTCCCCCTTCTCCTCCTCCCCCTAAACCTCATCCTCCCCTTCCTTCTCCCCCTCCTCCTGTACCTCTGTACAGTATATGATTAAAGCTTAGCACCCAGACACAGACCTTTTTTTGTAGGGGGCTGGAAAGATTACACAAGGCTGACCTCAGAAGAATAACTATTAATAAGCTTCTGCATAAACAATGTGGAAAATGTGAGGGGGGAAAAAGAAAGAAAATCCCTCATAATTCTCCTCCCCCACATGACCTCTGCTAACATTTTGGTACATGGTTTGCATTTCTTTTGCAATGGAGCGTCTTAAACTATGGCTTTGGTTTTACATAGTTTTAAATCCTATTTTATGTGTCTCTGCATGTATATTTGCAAATCACATCACAAAATAACTGTTGTAGAATATTATTTTAACTAGGCAAAGAAGTATTTACATTTGTTTATGCTGTAGACTATTACTTTTAACTGTCTAAAAGCATGTTACCTTTGTTGATGATGCATTTGCTTAATGATGCAAGGATGTGTGTTTAATTATGTAAAGATGTGCTTCATCTGTTTGGCTCTGCCTGCCTAAGCACCTGATCGGTTAAGAGCTGAAGGGCCAATAGCTAGGCAGAGAAAGGATGAGTGTGGCTGTCAGGCAGAGAGAATAAATAGGAGAAACCTGGGCTGAAGAGAGAAGAGCAAGAAAGACTAACGAGAGGAGCAGGAAGAGAAATGGCTCAGTGGTTAGGAGCACTTAGTGCTCTTCAGGAGGTCTTTGGTTCAGTTCCCAGCACGGGCAAGGAGGAGAGGAGAGGAGAGGAGAGGGGAGGAGAGGGGAGGAGAGAAGAGGGGAGAGGAGAGGGGAGAGGAGAGGGGAGGGGAGAGGGGAGGGGAGAGGGGAGGGGAGAGGGGAGGGGAGAGGGGAGAGGGGAGAGGGGAGAGGGGAGAGGGGAGAGGGGAGAGGGGAGAGGGGAGGGGAGAGGGGAGGGGAGAGGGGAGGGGAGAGGGGAGGGGAGAGGGGAGAGGGGAGGGGAGAGGGGAGGGGAGAGGAGAGGGGAGAGGGGAGGGGAGAGGGGAGGGGAGGGGAGAGGGGAGGGGAGAGGGGAGAGGGGAGGGGAGGGGAGAGGGGAGAGGAGAGGGGAGAGGAGAGGGGAGAGGGGAGGAGAGAGGGGAGGAGAGAGGGGAGGAGAGAGGGGAGGAGGGGAGAGAGGGGAGGAGAGGAGAGAGGGGAGGAGGGGAGAGAGGGGAGGAGGGGAGAGGAGAGGAGAGAGGGGAGGGGAGGGGAGGGGAGCCTCTTTCTGGCTTTCATGAGCATGTACATACACAAATACACCCCATTAAATAAATTTTAAAACTATTGTAAAGTGATGAGAACATTAAATTCACATTATTTCATAAGGAACTGTATAAAGGAATTTACATGTTGTCTTTAAACATCTGGATGGTGTATTTAAACAAGTGGATAAAAAAGAATAGGGTATGAAAGGAAAAATTCAAATTCTCTGGAATTTGAATGAAATATGACTTCATATTTATTTTTTTCATATCTGTATAAAATTCAGTAAAAAGCAACAATTTGAAAGGAAAGATTGCAGCCACAGTTTCCCTTTTCTATCCTCCTAGCTCCCCTTCTCCCCCTTTGTCCCCCAAATCCACTCCTCTTCTGTTTTCTCTTCAGAAAAGAGCAGCCTTCCAAGAGATGACAGTCAAAGAGGACAAAACAAAATCCAGTAAGACAAGGCATTCCAAGAGGAGGAAAACAGTCCCAAGAGTAGGCCAAAGGTTCAGAGATACACCTGGCCCCACTGTTAGGAGTCCCACAGAAACCCCAAGCTAACAGCCATAACATACATGCAGAGGACCTGGTCTAGACAGGCATGTTTAACGTTACATAAATTTCCATAATTTATGTTATTGATGTGACGTGAGCTTTTTTTGTTCTTTTTATAATGAATAGTTTCTTAATTTTGTCTCGGATCTGCTTGGTTTTCACCACATAGACAATGGGGTTCATCACGGGAGGAATTAGGAAGTGCATGTTTGCCAGAGTCACATAGACATGTGAGGGAAGCCTTGGGCCAAAACGGTGCAGCATTGATAGACAGATCATGGGTGTGAAGAAGAGGACCACAGCACACAGGTGAGAGATACAGGTGTTGAGAGCCTTGAGGCGGCCACTGTGGGAAGCCATCCCCAGTACTGTTTTCAGAATCAATATATATGAGAGGAGGATGAGGAGAAAGTCAAGCCCCATGGTGGAGAGTACCACAAACAGTCCAAAGATACTGTTGACTCTAGTATTGGAGCAGGAGAGCTTTATGATGTCAGGATGCAAACAGTAGGAATGAGAAAGTACATTGGAATAACAAAAGTGCAGCCTCCTCAAGAGGATGGGGAGAGGCAGCTGCACAGTTAAGGTTCGTACAACAATAGCCAATCCTATTCTGGCAATCACAGTGTTTGTAAGAATGGAGTGATAGTGAAGTGGGTGGGAAATGGCCACATACCGGTCAAAGGCCATTGCCAGAATGATAGCTGATTCAAGATCTTGGAACGTGTGAATAAAGAACATTTGGGTGAAGCAAGCAGATGTGGTCATCTCTCTAGCAGCAAGCAGTAAGATCCTCAACATAGTGGGAAAGGTAAAGAGAGAGAGACCCAGATCAGAGGCCGCTAACATGGCCAAAAAAAGATACATAGGAACATGGAGAGTCTGCTCCCGCCAGATAACAATTATGATGGTCATGTTGCCCACTATGGTAATGAGAAACATGGCACAGAATGGTATGGATATCCAGATGTACAGAGCCTCCAGCCCTGGGATGCCTGTAACCAGGAAGGTGGAGAAGGCAGAGCTGGTACTGTTGATAGGAAGCATAGTTCCAGGGCTGCATACCCTTCCTATAAGATGTCTTGCCTCAAAACAGATACTGAACCCTGTCTCTGCAATTTTTGTTCATTGAATACACATTCTCTTGAACTCATCCTTACAAAGTCATGAATTTCCTTTCTTGTTTTGTGTAATAAAAGAATTTATGACACTTCCTCTTGTATAAGTTGAACCTAATAAAGAGTAATTCTTCTATTGAATAACTTCTCCAGGTGTGATATATTACTGAAGGAAAAAAAAATAAAAATATTTTCAGTTAACTCAAATCATAATACTGATACACTGACATTTTAAAATGAAAAAACTCAGAACTTACCATTCACTAAATTCCCATTCAATAGTTAAAATGTGCACTCTAATTACAGCAGTTCACTAGTCTGTGGAATTTCTGTAGTCTTGGTTATAATTAATAAATGATAGATCAGCCGATTTGTTGTTCATAGAATTATAGAAGTCCTGTGGTATTAGGATTGAAATCAGTTTTTTGTGCATAAAGACAAAACTTTATCAGCTAAGCTGTGAACCCAACAGATACGAGAGTTTCCATTGTTTTTTCCCCCCTTTTTATAAGCTTTCTGCTAATACAAGTGTGAAAACTTGTAAAAAGACTTACTTTAATTTAGCATTTTTTATCATATTTAATATAGTAATCCTATTTTTTTCATTATGAGTTTGGCTCATATTTAGCATGTATTCTTACTTTTAGACCAGTTCATTTTTATTTGCATTTTACAACATATTTGTGAAATAGTTTATGATGGATTTGGATTTTTTTATTGCCATCTCCCCATCACTAATTTTAAGAAGTACTATGACAAGGGGCATATCATTCCTTAATATAAACATGGTTTCTAAAACCACTTACCATGGAAAATAAGACACAAATATTTCTATATAATTCAAAATGTATCTATAATTGCAAATTCTATGTACTCATTCACATAATATGTGGACTAATTTCATAGTGAAAATTGTTAATTTTGTAATTATTAATGCACATAGATATTTTTCACAGGGACTACTGAATGTGATAATAAGAAGTTCATTTTTAGTCCGTATGTCAAAGCACTTTATGCTGTGACTACTTTGCAGATATAGTTCAGTGTTGATCATTTATTCTTTACTCAGGCCAACACAGCATATGTGTTTTGACTATGTGCTTAATTCTGAAATATATTTTATGCTAATAGAAAAAATTAAATCTGGCACAATTAACTAGTTTCATTGAAAATGGTGGGCAACTATGAATAGAAAATAAATCACAAAATATTTATGACATGATTCCATTGTCATTATGTTCATTAACCAGAACACATTTAATTTAGAAAAAAAGCTATGGACATATTTAAATCTTCTCAGGTTTTCAAAATATGCATATCCTCTCTTGCCATCTTACATCACTTTCCATGTTTCTGAAGGTAAACAGATATGTACCTGGTATTTACATCCATAAGCAATGATACTATGAACAATAAACTCTAGACATCTGGTTCTTCTCCTGTCCACTTGCCATCATTGTCCCTGATGTTACTTTTGGTGGAGATTATACCAGGAAGTCTTCATTCCCTGCCTGAGAGCATACATTTCCATTTTAGTCTCATTGTTTTTCCAATGACTCATTTAAAATCTCTTTTGAGTCCAAGTTCTGATGGAGAAAGAGTATTAAGGAAAAACACAGAAACAAGCCTCAAATCCTGAGTTTCCTTTTCCTGATATTAGTTATGAAATATTTCAGGATCTTGATGACTGCTTTCTATATTCATTTACACACTTCATAGATCAAAATCTCCATCTGCATCAATTGAGAATCAGAAGTGATTGCAGTGATTAAATTACATTTTACATGTTATCTGGACAGTAAAAGGTCAGAGATGAAATCAAACATTAGCCTCAGAAAACTGGTGGGCACTGCTCCTTTACTGGAGAATGCCACTGTATTAGGGAAGGCAGGCTAGAAATAGCATCCTAAATTTGATAAGAATACACCCTGCCAAGTCTCATTACTTGCCAATGGCCCTCAAAATTAAGTGACTCCTGCATCTAAATTCTAACTGGTGTTTCTTTTTTGTTTAGATTTCGTTTTGAGAACACTTCTGGAATCTGTGCTTTCTAGTGTAAAGGGATTCTTGCATTCAGTAAGGAGCTGAGACCGTGGTCAGCATCACCATGAGTGTGGACAGTCCTCCACTTATCCACTTCAGGAATAGCTGCCTCAGTCTAATTGCCGTACTATCATTGTCCAAACATCTCAGACATTTGATACAATCAACATTTGACACAATTTGATGGTTTCCCTCAAGACCCCTTCTCCAGGACCTGGTTATTCCTCCTACTTGACTGGATAGTTCTGTACTCACTAATTTACCCATAGTCTCCTTGATATAAATTTTATTTTCAGACCACACTCAGTTTTTCTCTCACCTGGCATCTTAAGGTGGCATACTCCCCAGAGTTCTGTGAGGACAGCTTTCCCTTCTGTGTTGAAGACCACGAATGCTCATGACCTAAATTCAGATGCTTTATTATGTGTGCATCTCTCCTCTGAGAATTAAAAATCTCCATAGACCACCTTTTTCTTAATGTGAGAGTCAACATTATCCCCAGAGGCACTACTACAAGATTAGCCCAGGTGCTGTGTGGGTTTTTTTTTTTTTTTCATCAGATGAAGTGATTGCAGACATCAAGGTTGTATTATTTCAATTCTGTTAGACATCAGTTCACTAATGAAATGTACATTACAGTACAATGCATAGCAATCTGGAAAGTTTATTTAATTGAAAGTTTTCCATTCAAGTCTTTATTGCCCTTTAATTAATTTGAATGGTTTCAACTAAAACACGGTGCTCCAAGAAATTACATCAGGATTCAGAAGTAATTGACCCCTTTTGCCTCTGTCACCCTTTATTGGCCTACATACTTTCACAAACATCAATGCCAGTGGATCATTTCCTCATAATCTTTTAAGTGTCACCATGGACAGTTTGTATTATTTCCTACAGTTTCATGTGAATCTAGACTGAAGACAATACAAGCTTTTAAACGACTAATGAAAAGATCGTGAGAATACTTAAAATCTAGTTTCTTACCAGTTTCAAGTGCTGGTGCCTGTCACCCCATGGTATTTAATGGATTTCTCCAAGTTTCTCTTCTGTTGCGAACTTTGCAACTTGATCCGTGTCTGTGCAATTCTCACTTTCCAGTCCTGCGTAACTGGAATTTGACTTTCTGCGTTGGGTGTTCAACTTTTCACAGACTCCAGATATGCAATATTCTGTTTTGTTCTTATTATTTTCAAATGACACAGAAAAGTATAAAATTGTAAGTGTTAATGGGATGTAAAATGGTATTTTAAGATGTGTATAAAGTATGCCATTTAATCCTGGGCAAATGTTAACTATATTCTCCAACATTTATCCTTTACCTTTGATTTAAAAAACTCAAAGTTTTAGTTTTTAAACACATATTTGAGGGAGGAAAAGGGAAGGGAGAAAGGATGAAATTATAATGTTTAAAAAGAAAAAATATTGTAAAAACATATATAGTACGTTATCATTGTAGTTAGGGCTACTATGCGCAACAGCACGTTTGAACTTGTTCTATCTAAATGTATAGCTCTCCTTCCATCAGATGTTCGGATAAAGAGGATTTCTAAAATGTGAGCATAATCTCACATGATGTATTCAAACATATGGATTGATCACTTCCAAAAATTAAGTATGGCTTATTGTCCTTCTTACACCAATGTGTTCAGGTTCAACAACAGGATACTGATATAAATGTGTGTTAAACAATTGTGAGTATGGATGTTTGCACTTTCCCTTGAGAAACTGTGAACAAATGACATATGAAAAGGCTTATAGAATTCAGGAACAAGCTCAAATTTTTAAGGTCTTTTCCCAATTGGACCAAACAGCAAAACATCTAAATGTTGTACATGTTCCTTCTATTCCTAGCAAGAACACTGGTAATCTATAGATTCCCGTCTATTGATTATATTTGAACTGTGGAACTAAACTATTTCCATCCATTTCTCTTTTGCTCAGAGCAATTTCCTCAGAGAAAAAGACATAAATAAATAATGACATCATCACTTGTTTTATTATGCTTCTGAAAACAAAGTTCTTCAGTCAGTATGCTCTTCTAGAGAAATGGGGTGTTTTGTTTTGTTACTTAGGTTTTTTTTTTTTTTTAGAAAAATTTCACTATAAACATGTTAAACACCTTAGTTAACTTATCATGCAAAATTTTTACTTAATAAGACTATGTTTTTTATGGCATTGTCTCCTCCAAGTCTGAACTAAGATGCTTTTATTCTTTGCCACTTAGATCTCACCTTGTAACAGACATCTTAAGCATCTGTGCCCAGGTTCCAAACTCGATAAATATCCTAATTTGATTCATCAATGAAGTGCTTTCAAACTTAAGTTAGTGTTTTCCTTTAGAGCTAGTTGTCATTTTCTAATATTTTGTATCCCCTGCTTTGTCTTACAAGACTCATCTCTCCTAAGCCTCCTGATTAGATTATTCATCAACTCATTAATAGTGAGATAAATCTAACATGGTTGCATGCTTTAATTTGTTTTCATTAAGCTCCTAAAAGCCAACTTTATTTATGGGCTATTATTAATTAATAAAACCTTTTAAAAAGCAATCTGTTCTTGAACTAGAAGGTTTTCCCCCAGTATCATTAAACTTGTAGAAATGTGTATCTCTCTATGTCATGGATTTAAATCAGTGAATCTGTAAGCAGAATTTCACAAGGAAGAGGGAAGATACAGTGAAGAAGTCAACTATGGGATTGTATTAAATCCTGTCAATTAGAAGATCGATCAAGAATGTCTGGCTGGGCGGTGGTGGCCCACGCCTTTAATCCCAGCACTGGGAGGCAGAGGCAGGCAGATCTCTGTGAGTTCAAGTCCAGCCTGATCTCCAAAGTGAGTTCCGGGAAAAGTGCCAAGCTACACAGAGAAAACCTGTCTCAGAAAAAAAAAAAAAAAAAACACAAGAATTTTTGCCTTTTGATATTGCAAGAAGATGTCACCTACAAATCTCTCACTAGTCACTAAATGATCAAAAAAAACCCTTCATAACATTTCTAAGGAAATTTGTAGTTTTATGTTGGACCACATTTAAAGCTATCTTATGCCATGTGTGATCTAAGGGGCACAGGTTGAAAAGGCTCCCCACAAGGGAAGATTTTACTTTGAGATTTTACTATTACTCTGACAGGGATTTTTCTCAACTTTGTCTTTTCTCCCAGCAAGTAAGTTCTTTCCCAAGTATTTCATATTCTAGAAATTAAATATTTACTGAATCTGACATTGAGATAGCCAGTGATTTTGTTAAAGAGCCAGTATCTCAGATATACAAGCAATTCAATTTCCTAAATATTATCAAACATTTTTTTTGTTTCAATTCATGTGTATACCCATTTCATGACAGATTATGTATTCTGATGTTTAGCAACAGAGTAACTGTAGTTTATGAAGTTATTGTCCAAGTTAAATAGTTACATGAAACATAGTTTAGAATTAAATCAACTTCTGGTAAAACAGTCCACAACTAAGTATGTTTTATTCCTGAGAGTCAAAAGAAAGATAAATATGACCTTATGACTTGTACAAGGAAGCTTCCAAAATATTTTCATTCTGTTGTTAGAATAGATCACTCTGTAGTTTACATTAATCAATATAGTTGTATAGACTAATTTGAGGAGTTTATGAATTATTGTATATTTGGTATATCTGGTATTTTTGTATATTTATAGATAGCAATAATTTCATAAATCAATAAAATCTGTTGAAAAAGCATAGTTTTCAATTTTATTAATTTAGTTTGTTTATAATTTCACATGTGCATATATTTTATTCTGATCCACTCCCCATTCACCCTCATTTATCTTCCTTCTATGCCCAAAGCCCATCCTCACCTCCCCTGTTCCAGATTCCTTCCTAGATTTATGACTTCTGGTTTGTTTTGTGGCCTGTTTGCATTTGACTAGGGCCATCTGTGTGACTTTCTCATTATATCTATGTATTAGAGGCTGGTAGGGGCCCCACTGGACACACTACTGAAGGCATTGTCTCCACTCCCCCTGAATCTCTCAGTAGCAAAGAGTACAGCTAACCCCACACTGATCCACACAAGAACCTGACAGTGAACAGTCAGCCAGGCATAGATAGAGGATGGGCTCAGGGTACAATCAACTATTGTTATTATTATTAATTTTATTTTTAGGATTATAATTAAATTGTTTCCTCTTTGTCTTCTTTTCCTCCAGTCCCTTCCATATACCCCTTCTTACAGCATTTCAAATTCATGGCCTTTTTTTCATCAAATGTTACATGCACATATGCATATGTACATACACATAAAATACATAAAAATTACCCTCATGTATAATTTATACTTTTGGATAACCAGCTGGTGTGCTCTTTATGTTAGTAGAAACTTGACTTAAAAACTTAAGTAGAGCCAGGGTGGTGGGACAGGCCTTTAATCCCAGCACTCGGGAGGCAGAGGCAGGTGGATCTCTCTGAGTTTGAGGCCAGCGTGGTTTACTGAGAGTTTCCAGAACAGCCAAGACTATTTTCCTGAGAAAACCTGTCTTGAAAAACAAACTTAAATGGAAAAAAGTAAGTGCAATGATATTTGGGTTACTGATTTTTTAAGAACACAGATAATAAACACAGATAAAAGTGATTTAACGTTGGATGAGATCACTGAAGAGTATATGCCAGATGTTTCTGTGATAATGTCATGGGCTATTGAAAGAAAAAGCTGAGGAGAGAATAAGTGGAGGTATTTTTTCACATTTACACAAAACTCAAAAGTAAAATTTTAAGAAAATATGGTTTCAGGCTTATTTTTAATGTTTTGTGAATTTCCACAAATTAAAATAACAGATCAACTATCTAAGGTTTCTCATTAGGAGAAATTCTAAAAATCAAATAGAAAATGAAACTTGTAAGTCAACAAGGTGATTTAAAGTAGTATATTTAATATCAAATATATTACACTCAAGACATTATTCTATGTTACTCTTAGGGAGGAGAAACAGGTATGTGTGCTTCAAAAATCACATGAAGTAGCCACGTATTTTGACATTGGAGAGCACAGCCTCATGTATTTTTAGCAAGATTTCTCCTAAGTGAGTCTCTTACCTTGCTGTGGATATTGTTCTATATAAATAAAACACTGATGGCCAGTGACCAGGCAGGAAGTAGGTTGCCAGGCAGGAAGTAGGTGGGACAAGGAGAGAGGAGAATTCTGGGAAGCGGAAGGCTGAGGGGAGAGACACTACAGCCACCGCCAGGACAAGCAACATGTGAAGACGCCGGTAAGCCACCAGCCACGTGGCAAGGTATAGATTTATGGAAATGGGTTAATATAAGAACAGTTAGCAAGAAGCCTGTCATGGCCATACAGTTTATAAGTGATATAAGCTTCTGAGTGATTATTTTATAAGTGGATTGTGGGACTGCGGGGCTTGGGGAACCTGGAGAGAAGCCCTCCAGCAACATTACCTATTTAAAAGTTCATTACTTCCTAGAAGCTTGACCACATCTAGGTATATACAGCACCTTAACACATTTTCACATCAACTTGCTCTTCATACAATAAAGGAAGAAATGGACCAGATCTTCAGGTTCTAATGAATGATACTTCTCCATCTCCCCAGTACAACCGAATACTAAGACAGGCTCTATAAGAAAAGCAGTCTCCTTCTCAGATCCCCTGGGACAGAAAATAAATTTGAGGGATTTTTTTTTTTTTGCCTCAGATAGTTAGGAATTCCCTGAACTTTTAAAATCTCAGTAGAGCTTGTCAGGTACCTGAGAGACCCTTTTGCTAGTCTATAAATCAGTACTAAACCCTTGAGGTAAGATTCTTCCTCTCCACGTTGAGTGAAGAGCTTCCTGTCTCAAGGAGGAGAGCCCTGCAACAGATCCAGCTGAACAAGAGGAGGCTAGCTGCTTCACGGTGAGTGAAGTATTCTGAGAAGAAGCGATAGCAGCTACTGAACTCCGAGGAAGTTCACTCAAACCATGCTGTACAAAATAACCACTGCTTATTTTAATTTAGAACCTAACATTTCAAAAAATGTCATCAGGAATTTGTTTCCCATGATAAAAATGATCAAAGCAAAAAGGGTTGTGTTGTTCAGTTAGAAAGTATTTGGCTTGGAAATTATATTAGAGAATTTTATGTTTGAATGAATAACAATTAAGAATTAAATTATCGATGAGTTGTATTTTCTATGTACTATTTATTATATTTGCCAATAGTTTAGTTAAGAGTCAGTGCTATGAGTGCATACTGTGTTTAAAAAGCTGAATGGACTGTGTGGTTTTTGTTTTGTTTGATAACTTTTCTGGGAGTCAGTTTTTCATGAATATGCTCTTCAAGCATGCATAAGAATTATATAAACCAATCATCCATTTTATGTGGTGCTTTAGAGAACATGGCATGCTTACAAAGATGCCTCCCATGCAGCAGTTAACCCAGAGAAAGCCCTTTTTCTTTAATATAAATATTTCACTCATGCTTCCTAATGATCTGTTCTTTTATTTACAAATTCCAAGATATTCAGATATTCAAATTGTAACCAAGACTATTCCAAGCCAGATAAAAATTACCAGTTTAAAAAGAAGACTCGGGATTTATCTGGGTGGGGAGCTCTTTCCAGACTCGACAGTCCATTTCAGCCTTGCGTACGTGCTTCTGTTTAATCATTTTCATGAGTTGGTAATTTGCCTCTATCAGGTGAATTCTCACTCAAAACATGTGTGAGAACCTGTGTGATACTATAGTTAGACTTTGATGAGGAATATCTGTATAGCTCTATAAATAATATATTATTCAATATCTACATATCCTTATCCCTTAGGTTTATTGACACAAACTATCAATAGAAATTATTTAGTCTATGTGTCTATAGGAACTCCAGTATTACATGTAATAAAAATGTTGCAACTTTACCACTGAAATATGGAGATGGACCATTTACATTAACATTGTCTTTCAACCATTATATATTTAAGCTAAAATTAATGACTAGGAAGTAGATAAAATATATGAGCTTATTTTTGTACTTTACTCTCAAAAATATAAATGATTCATAAAGATGATTTATATATCTTTGTTTTCTAATATGTATTGTATGAATACATATAGTTACATATGTATGCACATATTGCACATATGTCTATATATATAATCTGACTCATATACACAATTTACATTTTGCAGAATTATGCAGCATTTTAATGAGTTCATATATGTATACATTTATAGTTTTAATTATATCTTATATTTAATTATACGAAGATTTTATTGATTTAGAAAATTAAGATAGAACTTTATGTATGCCTATAATTTACCTGGATATGTCGTGTTAAAGTGAATTCTGTGACAGAACAGAAAGGATTGCTAACTGATTAACTTTTAGGCAGTGCACTATATTCTTTTCTTCTATTATTTCATAGAATTAATCCATACAGCAACATTGAAATATAGTACTATTGTTATAAACTTAACTAATGGAAATAAACAGAATTTGTTGAAATCATTTTACTAAGTTCAATCATTTGAATTAAGTCAAATTTATATACATTTATAAAAAGTCTCATTGATAATAATCCCTCATATATTTCAGGAAATGTGTCAAAAAAAAAACCCCAAAAAGTTGTGAAAGCAAATGTTTGAATATGAGTGGGTGGTGAGAAAAACATAATCAAGATTCTAAACCTTAAGAGTGTTAGCTATAGAACTAAAAGTTGTCCATTCTATGTCAGGTGATTAGAAGATGTTCTTTGGAGGGGATAAAATTGTGTTTATTTAAAAATTAATAAAATTTAAACAGAATTTCACTCAATGGGTTTGAAAGACACAAGGAAGAGTAGATGGCCCAGTCACAGCATTGGGCTTGAGAGAATGGATAAATTCACAAACTGATAAAAGGATATAAATTTAGATTTTATGAGCAACGAGTTTATCAGTATTAATCTCTACTGAAGTAATTTATTCTGTCATTTCTGATTTCAAGCCTATATGAGTCAAATAACAATTCTAAAAACAGGGATATCAGCACAAAGAGATAACCAAAGACAAACCCTCCCATGCATTGTAGATCATGATTCAAGTCCATTATGATTCTTCCTGACTTCTTATCCTCATAACCACAAAGCAAGTTTAATTAAGCATTTCATGTGTGATTATATCACTCATTTTTCTGAAGAAAATACAAAAAAATCTATACAGATTTAGAAGAGTTAAAATAACTAAAAACTATATATTGTACAATATGTGTCCAAAGAGATCTTTGAGTATGGAAAGCATTAGAGAATACATGCAAAGATTTAGGACTTTGAATAGAGTAAACATTACAAAATAATATTTAAACAAAAATGTTGATGAGGTCACAGAGCTCTGTTAGTTTACTCACTATGGTGAGGGGCAATCTACAAGGGTCTAGTAGTTGAGAGTGTAAGACACAAAAGCCCAAGGTTTGTCTTTGTCATAAAAAAGTTTCCTCTACTGAGAGTCTAGCAATTTTACAAACATGACAAGCATTTCCTTTAAGAATCAGTTAAAGGACGGGATTATGGAAGAAAGTACATACATCTTCCTAAAGGCTCACTGGTGGTGTACATGTATAGTCAGCCACATTCCTTACAATCAGTCACTCTCAGTCTCTGATCAGCTGTCCTTGAATTTGATGCTTTATTTCTTCATGGATATTAGATAATGCAGCATTACTATTTTGTTTTTCTCTTTTTTTTTCATATGACATAGTGAGCAATTCCTATTGTGTCTTTCAGTGATTTCTTCCTTTTGAAATTTAAATTATATGGATCTCTTGTTTATTTATTCATTTAACAATAAATGTATAATCATTTTCTTCTCTTTTTTGGCTATCATAAATAGTGCATAAGAATAATTCTATATAAGTCTTTCATGAACATGTATTTTCAATTCTATTAAAGAAATTCAAAGTAATGCAACCACTGTCATGTTCAGGACATTATAAATCTGTATTTTACTTTAAAAGAAACTGTCAAATAATTTTCCAGGGAGGCTGTGCAATTTTACATCCCATCAGCACTTTCTGAAAATTCCAGTTGTCCCACAATCTCTGCCTAAAATTTGATGACCTAGTTTGAAATCTCCATGCCTCAATTTTGCTGTTCCATGTATAAAATTATCATTTTACTTACTACTCAGTTTTGAAGTTCTCTGGCTTGGTTTCTCTTTTACAGGTCTGTGAGTGTCCTGGATTGCAATCCCACCTACAGTTCACCATGGCAGGTTTGAATAATACTTCAATTTGGCCCACTTTTTCCTTCATTGGTATCCCTGGTCTAGAGGCTGCACATATGTGGATCTCTATCCCTTTCTGTCTCCTGTATCTGGTGGCACTTGGGGGCAATGTTCTTCTCCTCCTTCTAGTTAGAGCAGAGCAAAACCTTCATGAACCCCAGTTTTACTTTTTGGCTATGTTAGCCCTCACTGATCTAGGCCTTTCATTGTCAACCATGCCTAGTGTCTTGGCCATCTTCTGGTTTGACATCCATGAAGTTGGTCTGGATGCCTGTCTGACTCAAATGTTCTTTATTCACACTCTCTCCTCCGTAGAATCAGGTGTTCTGGTGGCCATGGCTTTTGACCGCTTAGTTGCTATCTGTGCTCCACTAAACTATACAAGGATCCTGACCCACCACGCTGTTGTTTGCCTCAGTGGTGCTGCCTTCATACGGGGAGCCACGCTATTGGCTCCTCTGCCTTTTTTCCTCAGGACATTTCCTTTCTGTGGAACCAACATCCTCTCACACTCCTACTGTTACTACCCAGATATGCTGAACTTGGCTTGTGGGGATGTCACATTCAGCAGTGTCTATGGGTTGGTCTGTGTAGTCTGCACATTCGCGGTGGATGTGATCTTCATCGTAGTCTCATACATGAAGATCTTGGGCACTGTGATGAAATTGGGGATCCAAGATCGAAACTGGAAATCCCTGCAAACCTGCGCCTGTCACCTCTGCACGGTGCTGGTATTTTATTTACCACTCATCAGCCTTGCCGTACTGCATCGTTACACCCAGGAGACTTCTCCACTTCTCTACACCACCATGAGCAACGCCTACCTCCTCATGACCCCACTGCTAAACCCTCTGGTTTATAGTCTCAAATCCAAACAGATCCAAGCTGCCCTGCGTAAGCGATTTGGGGTACAACGTGTTGTTGCTGGGGAATGAGAATTTTCTATATATGAGAAACTGCAATGATCTTTAAAATATTACCTGAGCTCTATCATGTGCCAAATTGTATTTTGGGCACCATGAATTCTAACACTAAAAAGTACTTATTCCCCTAAGTAAGGAAAGTATGGTGGAGAAGATGGGCAGAAAGCTTTAAAAAGAGCACAAATTATGATTGTGTTTGCTGATGGATGGTGGTTGTTTGGTAGTAATGAGGACAAATCAGTAGGATCCAAGTTCAAAATTACTGGTTGTGGACTAACTGAAATAATTCTACCATGGCTGAGAAGTTGGTGGATCAAACTCTATGTGGTATATAACCCGTGAAAGTCTGGTTACATAGAGAAACCAAGATATCACATAATTCTTGATTTCAATGTTACTTAAGACATTAAAAATAAAAATATATGACTATATATTAAATATTAATTGATGTTCTCAAAGTTCTAGTGATCACTAAAACTATATAAATGTACTGTCTGAAAAGGAATTTTAAAAAGCCTAAGAAGTGGTTAGTCTTACTCATTAAGAATTAATATTTTACTCAGACCTTGTTCTGTTTTCAATTGCATGTTGAAGGTAGGCACTGGAATCTTGACTTCCAAAATAGAGATGTATCTCTTCTCTATCATTCCAGAGGGGATAAATGAATTAGCTGTTAAAGTTAGAGGTGTGTGTAAATGAAGAATTATTATTCATGGGTCAAGGTTAGAGGCACAGGAGGAAGAGAAAGTCAATTGTCTCTGATGATGAATAAGCATGCAGCAGAACAGAAAAGATCTGAATCTGTATGAAGAAAGTTTTAGGGCTGACCATGTGTATAGATCGGCCCTGAAAACATACATACAAGAAACACTGAGGAGGTCGTATTTAGGAATATATATTATATAATATGCATATATGCATGTAACAATCATTAGTAAAAAAAAAAAGGTCATGAATTTGAAAGCTAGCAAGGAGGGCTAAAGAGGAAAATTTGGAGGGAGAAAAGGGAAGGTGAAATTATTAATTATATTATAATCTGAAAAATAAAAGGAGTAATAAAAATGAAGAGGAAAATTTAAATGAGTTTCTAAATGATAGCTGAAGTCATTGATCATGAAATTTTTAATATCTGTTTGACACATTTAGTGTGTATTAGAAAAAGAAGACATAATTTCATACAGCTTCCACTCTAGTACTAAAATTAGGACAAAACTTGTAACGAAACAATTAGTGGGGCCTGAGCTTGGTTTGACTTGGTATATGAAGAGGGGGGGAGCAGTGAGAACTGGGCCAAGAGCTTCTTGGAAGATAGAAAATAAAATATTGAAGGATTGGTATTGTTCCCAATTCCAAAGGCATTCACTCTATTAGACATTTACTGGCTAGAGGGGGTGTTTTGACAAGTATTGGGTGTGGCCTTTTTTTCTGAGAAAGAGATCATTTGAAGAGCATAAGAACCACAAATGAAAGGAAATTCTCTCTCAAACAACTTTACCATTTCAACGTTCAATTATGATGTTTCTCTACATGCTGCATCCTTCTCTACATGCTGCATCTTTCTCTACATTCTGAATCCTTCTCTACGTGGTGCATCCTTCTCTACTTGATGAATCTGAATCCTTCTCACCAGAAGCTTCTTGGCTCTGACTTCCCCAAGCAAAAGCATAGAGATCTGCAACAAGATATCAGTAGTCACCCAGTGTTCGAAGACAAGAGACAAATTTTCTTTTGGAATTTCTCACTTGTTTGTAGAATGTGTGTGATATCTCTACCACCAATATTGTATCAAATGCATTTCTGGTATATTCATCACAAAGATTTAAACTTGAATATGAATTCATGTTTTACGCTAGACTTATTCAGTGCCAGACATGTTCCTTTCTGTTTGGAGTATGATAAAGAAAAGATACAAAGCAACCTCTTGTATTCACTTTTTCCTGTGATTTGAAAGCTATTCTCAGATTAAATAATGAAAATATGACAATAAAACAAAGTGGAAGTAGATATGGGAGGTGATTCAGAAAGAAGAAAAGGCCTGGTAGTAATGAATCATTAGTGCTCCTTATCTTTGGATTCACAATGATATTGCAAATGTCTGACACATTTTTTTTTTAACTTACAAAAAAAGTAGTAAGGCAGCTTGAGGGCATCTTCTGTTTAGGTGAAATGGACAATTGATCTAATTTTATTTTACAATATGGCAGATTTATTCATATTTCATCTCATTCACTATAAGGGCATTGTTTTCCCGATTCAGCTGACCCTAAGAATTGACATGAGGTTAATTCTTAGAATGGTTGTGCTTAGAACATAAGAGGAGAACAAAGAAACATGAGAGGGACAGGTAACAAAGAAGGAATCATAATCACTACATCAATAAATTAGATTTGTGAATAAATGTCTGTATTATATGATTAACAATAGATGGAGGAGTGGTATTTGGCTCTGGCCCAGGGCAATTCAATTGTAGGTGGCATTATTATGAGCACTGAATATGATGCCTGACTCTAATCTGCAATTACAGTATTGAACAGGAAAAAGGTATTTGACATACACAATTACAACATATATAAAGCTAACTCTGAAACTGTTTGAAATAGATATATTTTATGAAAAAAACCAATGTAACTGTGAAAATAAAGCATGTTTTTACCTGGAAAAATCACTATTATTATCTTATACCTTCAATATTTCACCACATGACTAGCATAAAGAGTTATTATTTGATCTTTATTATTAAATTCTAACATGACCTTTGTCTTACTATATTTTGAATTAAAATTGTTAATCTCCATTGAGTTTTTACTATGTATCAGGTAGTGTTATAGAGACACTGGATAAGAGCCTGAAACAATGATTGGGCCTTAAAATTGCTTGGCACTTTTCCAGCGGACCCTAGTTCAGTTCCCCAAACCAATATTCAGTAGCTCACAACCACTTGTAACTCAATCTTGAGAGGAGTGGATGATTTTTCTGGCTTCCCCTAGGCATTCACACGCAAGTGGCATACAATCACAGAAGAATGTGTATGCACATGCATGCACACACACAGGCACATGCACACAGAAACACACATAGATGAATAAAAATAAAATAAATCTTAAAAATAAAAATTCATTGTATAAATAACCATATTTCTTCTGTCACAATACTTAGAGATAGGATGCCACTAGTAAGTCTCAACTGAGGAAACATTCAGACACAGCCAGGGCCACAGGTTTTTCTCAACAACATATCATATAAGTTTGGAGACATTTTAAAATTATTACATTTTAAAATTATATTCTTGGGTTTTTTTTTCATTTCTTTTTTTATTTAAAAAAAATTTATTCATTTTACATACCAACCCTCTCATGCCTCCCTTCTCCGCCCCCCCCCCACATCTCTCCCCCATCCACCTATCATTCCCTCCTCCAAAAGGGCAAGTTCATTGTGGTGGTACACACCGGTAGGATTTGCTGAAGGAGGCAGAGGCAAGATGATCACAAGTTTGAGGCTAGCCTGGGCTACACATTTCTTTCTCCTCACCTCTTGCCTACTCTTGTTTTTAGTAAATGTGATATGCAATTTAGTATATTCTAAAGAAATCCAGTACCTACTATCTAGATGACACAATATATATATATATATATATATATATATATATATATATATATATATACTAACTTATTGTACTTTCTTATTAAATCCGTATGTTAGAAAAGCTTAAATCAGGATGGGTTTACAATAAGAGCTCAGCCAGGCAGTGGTGGCGCACACCTCTAATCCCAGCACTCGGGAAGCAGAGACAGGTGGATCTTTGTGAGTTTGAGGCCAGCCTGGTCTGCACACCGAGATCCAAGAAAGGTACAAAGCTACACAGAGAAACCCTGTCTCGAAAAAAAACAAAAAACAAAAAACAATAAGAGCTCTAAAATATATCACATAAACTTTGAAAAAATGAACCCTATTTCCTAACATTTGGAATATTTCCTCTAAAAACGTTATTGCATTTCTCAAATTTCCCAACAGTAGTATGTCTTAACAATATAAATAATTCATTTTAGTCAAATTTGAGCCATATAGCTAGCTGTGCACAAGGAATTCACACACACACACAAAACCCTATTTGTATTTAAATGGGTCATAGGGATTGAACATCAGTTCCAGGAATGACAAACAGGTTAGTTTTAGGAATGCCTTTCTTGGTCATTTATTTTAAACAGGAAGGAAATCTAATTTCTAAAAGAAGTATAGTAATGCCATACAGATAGATACTCTGCCCTCAAGGAAAGTACATCAGCACACTGGCCAGAAGTGAATGAAAGACCTTTACTCCTTACTGCTCTGTTTTCAACATCCCTGCTACCTTTCATCCTACCCTAAATGCAAACAGTTTACAAAGCACACTCTTCAACTCTTGTTTCCGTGCTTTGAAGCCTTGTGTTGAATGCATTGTGACAGGGGCGAGGAAAGGATCAATACTGGGCACACATCTCCATTGTGTACAATTTGCCGGGGAGACAAAAAAATGGAAGGCCATGTTAGTAGTATTTGTTACTATGAATTTCCCTGGTATCATCTCAAGGCTGAGGAAGATTTACGGGTGTCTTAGAGAGTGAGATTGTGTTCCCCATGGCAAAGATAGGAGGCAAGATATGTTTTCCCTTTGTAAATGTGTATCTTGCCTGCTTGTAGGCAGAGGGCAGAAAGCATCCCTGTTTATCCCCCTCTCTTCTTCTCCTTTCCTCCTCTGTCTGATACGGTCTTGCTTTGTTGTCCAGCCTGACTCCTTCTCTGCAATGCTGAGATTTCTAGTATGAGCCATCATTCCTAACCACTCCCATGCCTTTCTTAAGAAAAGAAAACAGAATTTAGCTAAGAGACTCATTGACTTTTTTTTAACTTAGTTTGTGTTCTTATATCCCAACTGCAGTTTCCCCACCCAGTACCTACCCCTCCTGCCACCCCATCCACTCCTCCTCTGTTTCTCTTCAGAAAAGAGCAGGTCTCCCATGTATATCAGCCAGACATGGCATATCAAGTTGCAGTGAGATTAGGCACCTCCTCTCTTATTAAGGTATGACAAGGCAACCCAGTAAGCAGAAAGGGTCCCAAAAGCAGGCAACAGAGTCAGAGACAGCCCCAGTTCCCACTGTTAGGAGTCCCCCAAGAAGACCAAGCTACACAACTGTCACATATATGCAGAGTACATAGGTCAGTCCCATGCAGGCTCTCTGGTTGGTGGTTCAGTCTCTCTGAGCCCCTATGAGCCCACGTTAGTTGATTCTATGGGTTTTCTTGTGGTGTCCTTGACCCCAGTGGTTCCTACAATCCTTCCTTGCCCTCTTCCATAGGATTCCCCGAGCTCTGTCAAATGTTTAACTGTAGGTCGCTGCATCTATTACCATCAGTTGCTGGGTGAAGTCTCTCTGATGACAATTGGGCTAGGCACCCATATTTGTGTATAGCAGAATCGTTTCATTGACTTTCATAACAACATAGTACTAGATTTTGTCAAAAGATACAGCAGATAAGTTGTTTTATATATTTATTGAGCTTTAAATTTATTGTGTTTTAGGAAATCTTATATTTCTACATTTTCACAAAACTGACATAACTTAAAATGTTTCTTGTCAGAGACCATCACAAAAGAAGTCTTAAAGAATATTTATGTTTAAGGAATACTCACTTTGTATATGATTTAGCAATCATATTGCAAGCATTTATTAAAATACTTTTAAGAACCCTATTTCTCAAATATTCGTTGAACTTTTATCATCACCTTTATACATCTTTGATAAATAAAAATTAATTTGTATTTTAAACATGTCATTATATATTTGTATTAGTAACTTCATTTTTAAAAAAATAAGTATTTGTAGCCAGGATGGTGATGGCACACACCTTTAGTCCCAGCACTCAGGAGGCAGAGGCTAGCAGATCTCTGTGAGTTCGAGGCCAGCCTGGTCTACAAAGTGAGTTCCAGGAAAGGCGCAAAGCTACACAGAGAAACCCTGTCTTGAAAAACCAAACAGAAAAAGAAAAAGAAAAAAAGAAAGAAAGAAAAAAGAAAAGAAGAAAAAAGGATTTGTTTTCATTTTATGATGAGTGTTTTGCCTGCATTTACATATATACACTATATGAGTTTCTTTTTCTACAGTAGCCAGAAGAGGGCATCCAATACCCTAAAATTGGAGATACAGATGGTCGTGAGGCATCACATAGATGCTGAGAACCAAACCTAGATCCTCTACATGCACAGCACATGTCCTTAATGTACCAAGCTCTGCTGACTCCCCATTGGAAGCCTTACCTTCTTGTAGGAGGGAATGGGAGTGTGGGTTGGGGGAGGAGGCTGGAGGGGTGAGAGAAGGGAAGAGGGGAATATGAAACCATATCAACACTTTTCAAAGAAAATCTGGGAAATAGTATACTCTAGAATAAAAAACAAGTTTGAGAAACCTCATAGGTCACATTCTTTTTAAAAACTAATTTTGTTTATTTTACATCCTAACCTCAGTTTCCCCTCCCTCCTCTCCTTCCAGTCTCTTCTCCTATCTTCCCTTTGCCCATCCCCCAACAATTCACTCCTCCATTTCTGTTCTGGAAGGGACAGACCTACCATGGATATCAACAAAACATGACATATCAAATTGTAGTAAGACTAAACACATCCCCATGTATTAAGACTGGGAAAGGTGACCCAGCTGGATGACTAGGGTCCCAAACTTAACTGTTATTAATAGATTGGGAATCCCTCATGGTTATAGAGCTTACCAAGGATGCCCAAGGCACTGGATTGATCACCAGTAGCATTGCAAAACAAGACAAATGAACAGCTCTACAACTAAGATAGCTCAAAATGTAACATGATTGATGTTTTTCAGATGTTGTTCTTTGACAGGAAGTTATGACAGAGATCAGCAGAAAAATGAATTTAATTCTGATGTTTCATGCTTCAATCTACTGGAAAGGACAAAATTATCATGTAACTAATTTAATCAATAAAAGGAAGAAAATTAATTAAAATAAAATAATAACAGCTAAAGAAATACTGTGAGGTGTTGATTTTATTGAAAATTTTCTACTCATAATTTCATTATGAATGTACTTTGTATAGTTTCAAGGAATTATTTTCAGTGTATGATTATCTTCATTTTCTTAACTGTATCAAAAACAAAATGTCTTAAAATACAATATTTTATAAAAGAAAATCTTCTAAAAGTTTTGTTGTTTTAAAATTCACAATTAAGTCTTGGCTGTTAACTCTTGGTGTTAAACTGACAGTCCTCTTTTTTTCTACATGGATATTGTGTTTTATCAGCAATATTTGTTGAAAAGATCAGAACTTGACCATTTTGTTATATTTTTTAAATTATTAAGTTTATTTGGTTATTTATTTTTTCTGTGTATGTGGAAGTCAGAGGATAACATGCAGAACTTGGTTTTCTCCTTCCAGCATGTGGGTCTCAGAAATGGAATTCACTTCTTCAGGCTCTCAAGGAACTGTTTTTATCAACTAAGCTATCTTGCCCTTCTGCATTCAATTATTTTGATTACCACTTTTCAGAAAGGAAGTTATATATCTCTTTGTATATAAACCAATAAATCTGCTCCAATGGTCTATGTTATGCTAATATCTCTCTGTTTCAACTGAAAAGCCACATTCGAAAAATCACATACTTGAGGATTTTTCTAAGCTTATAATTTTTCTGATGAACTACAGTACAGATACATTATAAGATTTATCAATTAATTGATAGTCTGTTTTGATCCCCAATTAATGATTGAAAATTGATACTTACTTTTCATGACTCATCTCTAGAGACAAGACATATTTTAACCTTGACAGTCTTCTTTCCTATCATTACTAGTAAAATTAAAGTCTTTTGATTTTAAATGTTTTCTTCCTCTTAATTCAATAGTCTCAGAATATCATTAGTTTGTTTTATTTGATAATCCTGTTGTTGATCATTCTTAAAAACTCTTGTCTCACATTATCATTTATTCTGAACACTGGTAGAAAAAATAGGAACAGTGTGTGTATTCATATGCATATTTTATTAATGAATAAAGTGGTAAGTGGAGAGAGAAAGAGAGAAGAAGGAAGAGAGAAGTTGCCATGTAATGCCCTTGGGAACATCTTCCGAAGAAATAAATACTCCATTGACAGTTCAGACAGACCTACAATGCCAGCTTCACTCAACATCTGCAGCCATAGTCACTGAGGTAAACCTAAACCCTGGAGTGCATGGGACTCTGGATATGGATGGAGAATAGGCAATAAGAAAATGTAATATAAATGTAATGGTCAGAATTTTTTTCCTTTACACCAAAGATCTCTTTTACATTAAGGCATAGCATTGTTGTATTGGTCTTAGTCTATTCTGAGTAATATTTATATGCTAATATAGGGAATGACTTACATATTAATGAACAAAAATCATTAAGCGCATTATGAGAATTTGATGTTGCACCAATGATTAAAAAAAAAACACACTGAAACTATTCAAAATATAGGTGGAAATCTTTTGCTTTTAGTCATGTAAGCAAACACATCCTAGTCGTGGTTCTTCCTCAGGGAATTAAAATAAGCTTAAAATGTATCTTTTCATCTAGTTTTCCCCTCTTGAGTCATTTTCTAAAGACCACAAAGAATGCATTTACAAAAATGAAAATGAGTTCACATCACTGACTTTAAAACCTTTGGTAACTGAAAAGCTCATTATAATATTGTCTTTGTAAAGTTTATGCAGCGCTGTCATTACCATCTTAGCATTCTCTTCCTCCCATGAACCACTCTCTTCCTCTCAGTTGAATTCTCTTTCAGCTTATCTCTCACATACATCAGAGATCAGTCTCTTGGCCCTTGGTTTCTCACCTCTTTTCTCTATGTATGGTCCTTATGACTTCTATTATTGTTCTCCTTCACACACTTGCATCAACATCTTCAGCTCTTAGCATACTTTAAGACAACAATCACATGTGCCTAGTGTTCTCATCTGTGTAAATGGTTATACAGTGTTCAAGTTTTTCTTAAGTGTAATTCTTTCTTCAAAGATGTTGAAACCTTTTATGATAAAGTTGAGAATAGGTTGTTTGGTTCACCTCTAAAATATTAATATGATTATACAGTGTGTGTTATGGCAAGTTTAAAAATTAGTATGAATTACACTGCAAGCAAAAATGTTTTATAGTTATATCCCACCACCATAGAAAGGTGCCTCGAAATGCTCTGTTCACGAAACATATAATCAGCTACTGAATTAATGAATCAATGGATTCCAAAAGACAGCAGCCAATTTGAAAGTGCCCTTGAGGGAAGTTAGCTTTAGCCTGCCATTCAATATGAAGTCTCTCCTACATAGTTTCTTTAATATTCCAGTGGAGGAGACATCAACCTCCCTCCTTCCATTCTACATGTGTCTAGGTAAGTAGACAGGAGAGGACATACAGAAAGAAAGGAAAGTGAAAAATATGTCAGTTGGTAGCCATCCTCAGTGAACAGAATTTTAATGACTCCAACTCTGACTCTATTTTCTCTTGTGCTCACCAGTTTTCTGTATTCCTATCTGAACTTGGGAACTCAGTGGTTCTGTGAAACAAAAACTTATGTTTTAATGGAAAATGTGCCATAAATATTAGACAGGTGCTTTTTATCTCTTATCTATTTCTGTTTGCCTTTGTTGTAGAAAAGTGTAGAATTTACTCTTTAAATGAACGAACACTTTCTTTTTTGACATTTTAGTGTATGTTTAATTAATTTTCATGTATTATAAGTGTGAAGGAAAAATTGACATTTATTTACAGATAAAGAAGAGATTAAAACAGAGACAAAAATTTACATATAGACGATTTTCTTTATTTGAGATCTCTATAAAGTTATTTTAAAATATATTTAGTATTCTTGTATTTGAAGTCATACATTTTATTTACCCAGATCAATATTTTTGAGTAGTAAGAAAGTTACCTAGTTAAAATTGTGCTGGCTTTTTAAAAATAACATTATATAATCATTTTTTTCTTATTAATATTTCTTGGATTATTCCCGAATTTATTTTCTTTTTCTCTTTCTTTCCAAATGACTTTTTAAAATTGATAAATAGATTTTTCTCTCAAAAAAATACCTCCTAACCACAGTTTCCCCTCCTTCCACTCTTTCCAGCTCCTACCCCCACCCCCCAGCTCCTAGCCCTCTATACTCCCACCCCTTTACCCCCATCTCTTCTCTCCCCTAGATCCACTCCCCTTCTGTCTCCTTTAGAAGAGAGCAGGGCTCCAAGACACAACCAAACAGGACAAAACAAAATACAATAAGACAAGGCAAAATCTGTCACATCAGAGGAGAACAAGGCAGCCCAACAGGAGGGTCCCAGGAGCAGGCAAAAGAGTCAGAGACACTCCCACTCCCACTGTTAGGAGTCCCACAAAAGCACCAAGCTAACGACCACAACATGCACACAGATGACTTGGTGCCGACCCATGTGAGTCCAGTGCTTCAGTCTCTGTGAGCCTATATGCGCACTGTTTAGTTGATTTAGTGCCTTTTTTAAAAATCATGTTCGTTTATTGTTTAATTTAAAAAAAAAGCAATAATTCAAGATCAATTAAACTTCTGATATGCAGTGATATATTTAATTAATGTAAGCTAGATATCATTAATTGCAGCTAGGATAATGACTAGAGATTACTAGATGGACAGATCACAAAGACATTTAAAACATCTAACTGTGTATGTAGAGAGTGGATTTAGTTTCAGAGATTCTAAATTCAAAGTTGTCTGGAGGTAATGTTAGAGCACTGGCTCTCAGCTTTCCTAATGCTGTGACCCTTTAATGCAGTTATGTTGTGGTGACCCCCAATCATAAAATTATTTTCATTGATACTTCATAATTGTAATTTTGCTGCTGTTACTAATCATAATGTAAATATTTTTTGCAATAGAAGTTTGTCAAAGGGGTCATGACCCACAGGTTGATAACCAAGATGTTAGAGATTAAAATAAAAATATGTATTGGAAAGCATCTAGAATCAAAAACTAAATGTAATTAATTATGAATGAAGAAATGATTGATACTAACAGTAGTTGTTTCTTAATGCCCATAGAAAAAGAGACAGTTAAAAGTATAGAAGAATAATTCATTAAAATAGAAATATTTCAAAAGCCTTTAATTTTTTATGGAAATCAAGAAAGATAAATTCTCACAAAGAAAATATTTTAGATGGTCAAATATTTTTGAAGACCAAAGAAGGGAAATATATTACTAAGTGACATAGCCTATTTTTAAGCTTCTAATTCTTTATCAAAATAATTATTAGAAATTATCATCTAATTATTGTAAATAATACTAACATGTTTTAAAATTATATTTCTACCATAGAAAGAAAAGGCAGACTAATAAAGATAAAATGGCACATGTTAAATGATTATATATTTACTTTATGTAAAAATTTAAAATAAACAAAAATATAAATATATACATTAAAATTATTTTAAATACTGTAGGTATATATATTCTGATGCATTTAAGTATATTTACATATCATTTAAATAACACTAACAAAGACAAAGAATCAGTGTGTGCTTGGAATGGGAATTTGGGTCCAAGATGAAGGAATTTTTATCTATATTCTAGAATGTAAATAATTTGAGCTGTGTAAAAAGAACTTGGGTATTTACTGAAGAGGAGAGTTGAACAAGGGGTCAGAATGAAATGGTTAGAGTTACACTCCAGCATTGGTTGAATGAATTGGGAAATGATTATCATTCATTGGCAACAGTGAGAACCTCTTCTAAGTGTGAAATCGGAGTACAGTATACAATGCCAGTATATATACTTGTTTATAAGTAGAAATTTTTCCTTTCCAAAAGTGTCACAATGAGTATATCTCAAGACACAAATATGAGTTCACATACACGTGTGTGTGAGGGGTTGATGTTTGTTTTCAACTCAGATTTTGTCTCCCATAGTGAGAAGATAGAAGCACTGGGTACTCTGCTACCCAAGGTAACCTTTTCTGCTTTTATAATTGTGTGTGTAATCGTGAACATATATGTTCATGCCACTGTGCACAAGTATACAGACAGAATATTAAAGTTGACATAATATGTCCTGATTTATCACTCTCCACCATATTCCCGTGAGACAAGTTCTCTCACAAAACCTGAAGATTGGCTTGTAGCCAGTAAGTCCCATTGGCTTGCTTTCTCTCTCTGATTCCATAATGCTGAGGTTACAGAAATCTGCCACTATGCTTTGCTTTTTTCATAGTTCTGGGTATTTGTAATTAGGTCCTTATGTTAGCACAAGAAGGACTCTTAGCTATGGAGCTATTACTCCAACACCATGTTTGTTTGTTTTTTCATGCTAGGACGTTGAAGGAATTATTTTGTAGAGTACTTCTACTTGTATTTGCTGTCTCATAGATTTTATCCTAAGCTCTTGGATCCAGCTGGCTGAACACAAAATTCACTGTTCATTTTCACTGCCATCTTAACTGGCTCATTTCTGTATGGAGATCAGTAATGAAGGATTGCATATCCTCAAGGCAGTCTGCGGAGAACATTTGTTGCTTGGTATAATTATTAAATTCATCTTACTCCCAATAAGCTCCTTATCGTTAGACTGTATCCTTCACAGATGACATCTCGAGTGTTCATTAGAACTTCCTGAATTTGACATCTAACTTTTGCTTCCTTCTAGGGTTCAATGTCAAAGGAACTGTTTGCACAGTGATTTTCACAGTCGCCCATGTCTGAATTCAATACCACATTTCAACCTTCTCTCTTCATCCTTACTGGTCTCAGAGGGCTGGTGGGTGCCCGTCTGTGGCTAGGACCACTCCTAAGTCTGATGTACATCACTACAATGGCAGGGAACTGTACTGTAATTTACTTAGTGAGGACTGAACGGAGTCTGCAGGAGCCTCAGTACCATTTTTTGTCTATGTTGGCTGGAGCTGACATTATATTGTCTGTCTCCACACTTTTCTCTGTGTTAAAAGTCTTTATCTTTGACCTCTATGAAATTGCATTTGATAGTTGCCTTGCTCAGCTCTTCTTCATCCATACATCCTCTTCCATGGGCTCAGGAATTCTGTTGGCTATGGCTTTTGACCGTTTTGTGGCCATCAGTCACCCCCTGCAATACACCACAATACTTACCAACTCACGAGTCATCAAGATGGGACTGGCTGCCTTTCTGAGGGGTGTAGCACTCATGACTCCATTGCCTATTCTGCTCAAGAGGCTACCATTCTGCAAGGGTCAGATGCTGTCTTATTCCTACTGTATCCACCCAGATGTCATGAAACTAGCTTGTGGCCAAGTCAAAATCAATATTTTCTATGGGCTTGTTTTAGTTATATTTTCCTTTGGGGTAGACTTTCTGCTCATAGCCATTTCTTATGCTCTGATATTTCAAGCAGTCATGGGAATTGCTTCCAGAGAAGGTCAGATGAAGGCACTCAACACTTGTTTGTCTCATATATTTATTGTCTTTATTTACTATGGCCCTTTGCTGGCAATAACAGTAATGCATCGAATCAGCCACAGAAGTTCTCCAGTAGCACATGCAGTCCTAGGAAATATCTACCTCTTTATGCCCCCAATGCTCAACCCAATTGTGTATAGCCTGAAGACCAAGCAGATTCGTTCTGCCCTGAGAAAGTCTTTGAAAATCCACATAAGATGAACAGTTCAGAAAGTTAATGCAGACAGTTTCAGTGAAGGAAATTACAATTCTCAATTACACAGTTAACATGATTGTTTATTTTGTTGTATTTTTACATCTGAGATGTGTATATAGATATGAAAATGAGATGAAATGTTGAAATTATAGCTTTTATGAATAAAGACATTGTATTTGTATACTCAAAAAATTTGTTTTCTCCTATGTGTCTTAGTGTATGATTTGATAAACTTCACAAACTAAACAGTAAAAAAAAAATCAAACTGTTCCTAGTTAGATATTTCAGGCTAGCCTCTATTCATAGATAAGTTCACTATATATTTTTTTTTTTTTTTGGTTTTTCGAGACAGGGTTTCTCTGTGTAGCTTTGCGCCTTTCCTGGAGCTCACTTGGTAGCCCAGGCTGGCCTCGAACTCACAGAGATCCGCCTGGCTCTGCCTCCCGAGTGCTGGGATTAAAGGCGTGCGCCACCAACGCCCGGCAAGTTCACTATATTTTTATAGTTGCAAATGAGGGTTATAATTAAAAGAATTTTAAAATTCAGAAATTTCAGAAATCCCTAGTCCCATTCTTGTGCCTTTGGCTTTGTTTTCTTTCCTAGTGGTTTTGCTCTACTTTTTTTTACTAAAATATCCCCCTTCTTTCTTGCACTACCTCCCTGAGAACAAAATTTATAGCCATCTTCTAGACCATTTGACTCCCCCTGCTATAGAGTGTGGGGGCATAGCAGTCAATTAGGAAATTGTTTTGCTTTTTTCCCCCTAAAATATTCCCACATCTGCATCCACATCCTTTAGAAGAAAAAAGAGATTATTCTGCTTTCTTCTGTTTTACACCATTGCTGACTAGTTTTGTATCTCTGATTTGCTCCACAATTACAGAACACCCATATAATCATTTTCAGAAGCTTGTTGGATCTTCAGATGGGTGTACACACATGGATATGCTCTTGGTAGCCATAGTCTTCAAATCCATGAAAACCAAAGTTAAATTCATGAACTTCTTCAAATGCATTTTTCCTCTCAAATTCCCTCTGTACACAAGTGATGATTATATTTTTTATGTTTCCAGAGTAAAAAATTAATGCTGTTATCTCTACATATCTTTTAAATTTCTTCTTCATTAATGTCATTACATCTCCTAAATTTATCTTAAATGCTTTTACTTTTCTACATCTCAGTATTAGCTCCACTAATTTAAGCATTCTAGATGCTTTTCTTTATGTAATGTGGAGTGAATTCTAAACATCTAACCTTACCTGGAGTTTAAACTGACATTTATTGTGTTATATAAAAGTGTTTTTAAACAAATATAATTGTGCTAAATATTTATTTCCGAATTACTGACACAATACATGTTTGTTTTGACAAGTTTAACCAAATTTGTATGTGAAGCTCTCTGTGATCCAACCTGCCTATCATTTCTTTCATACTCTAATCTTACCAAATAATCTTAGTTTCTCAGCACAGTGCATTTATTCAAGACTTTTTTGTCTGCTTCTGTTTATGGCTGATAGTACAGTTTTTTCTTTCCTTAATAAAGTACTTAATCATACTTTAAAAATTGAACTAAGATAGTTAGAATTCTGTAGCTGCCAAGAATTCAATCAAAATGTCAATGAGTAGAATTTCATTGTTCATCCAGTGTCCCTTAAATTGACATAGCCATTTAATATTTAGCCCTTGATTATTTGTATCTGATGCTCTTTCTAGGTAGATACTATTACAGAATTTAACTGAATTAAAGGACACTAAGCTAATTTTCATTGGAAAATGACCCACTTGTTATTTGGGAAATTATATACCAGATATGAGGATTTTCTATGATGTGTTAAATGATGCTCTAAGTATTGGGGAAACCATTTTACTTTGGTTTTCCTTATATTCTTGGATCATGTGTATGATGTGTGAGAGAAAACTAAAAAGGAGAAGGATATTTACAAATTATAACTGAAAATAATAACAAAATACTCTATACTAGACTTCAAATATAAAACTCGAACAATAGCCAAGTACTGAATAATTTCAAAATATGAACATGGAACGATTTCCTAAAATACCATCAGGATAACTGTATTATGGGAGTGCTATCATAGTGAGAGCATTTTCCATACAAGCAAAATACTACAATGGCCTGGAATAGTAACCTTAGTAAAAATAGCATATAAATCAACTTTATTTATTAATTAAGTAAATAAATGTAAAAGCTGATGGATGTTCAGGGGTCCCCTATTTTATTGACCTTCATCATGCTTCCTCCATAGGACTTCTATTATTATACTCTAATTCCTCCAAGTATAACATTCTGTCTCACTCTCACATCTCATAATTTGCTGCTGTTTTTGACTCTTTAGATTGATAATTTAAAATTTAAAAGAACAATTTTATTTGCAATGTTTCATATTAAAATTTAAAAATCAAAAACGAACACTTTCCCCATTATGTTAGCTAAGCTTGTTTTTTTCTTCCAAATATGAATAGCATCTACTTGGTTTTCATATCCCTTTAAATTTTGTCTAGCTCATGTGTTTTATTAAAAGAAGTAACCAAACGAAATATATACATATCCCACACTGAATCATTTACTCTCATTTCACAAAGTAGTAGATCAATATTTCTTTTTCAGTGTTAATCAAAGTACTATCTTCTTTTTAGAAGACAAGAATATCACAATTCTCACAATATTATACTTTGAAATAAAATCATGTTCCTGAGAAGCAGGTAGATGACAGGGCAGAGAAGTAAGGCATCTCTTTCTCTACGGCTGTATGTGACTATTTGAGCAAATTTCTTCTATCTTTGAATACTTTACACACTGCAGACCTTATCTGTTTGGTTTTTAAGCTGTAAACCAAGGGGTTCAGAACAGGAGTCAAGAAGAGGAAGAGATTAGCCATGGTGACATGGAGGAGAGGAGATGTAAATGTACCAAATCTGTGAATTAGGGCCAGAACAATGAGTGGTACATAAAATATAAAGACAGTGAAGATGTGGGAGACACAGGTGTTGAGCGCCTTTAGTTGACCATCACCTGAGGCAATACCCAACACTGTTTTCAAAATCAAGATGTAAGAAATGACAATAAATACAGAGTCAACTCCAAAGGAACAGAGGACTAGAGACAATCCATAGATGATATTGACCTTGACAGGACCACAGGCCAGCTTCATAATATCAGGATGGTAGCAGTAGCAATGGGATAGAATGACACCCTTACAGAAGGGCAACCGCTTGAGCAGAATGGGTAAAGGTACCATTAACAGCACACCCCTAACAACAGCTGCAAGTCCCATTCTGATAATCCGAGAGGGTGTTAAAACCACAGTATAGTGTAATGGATTACGAATAGCTACAAACCGATCAAAAGCCATGGCCAATAGAATGGCTGACTCCATGGATGAGAAGGTATGGATGAAGAACATTTGTGTCAAGCAAGAGTGGAACTCAATTTCTCTGTGATTCAGAAGGAAGACATTCAATACCGTAGGCAGAGTTGATACAGACAGACCCACGTCTGTAGCTGCCAGCATAGATAGGAAGATGTACTGAGGCTCATGCAGGATGGAGGTGGTTTTGATAATAAAGAGGATGGTGCAGTTTCCTAGAAGGGCAATTAGGTACATGACACATAGTGGGATAGAGAACCATATCTGAACATCTTCTAGTCCAGGGATGCCTGTCAGAAGAAGGGTGGGTGGCTGGAACCAGCTACTGTTTGTAATCTTCATAAAGGTATATCTTATCCAACCTATGTTAGCTTCCAAAGGTTTCTATTATAAGACAAAAAATGGTAAATTTTAAGACAAGAGATAATTCATAATATTCCTCTGTGTCAACATTAATTCTGACATGTTTATATGAAAAAAATCAGGCTTCTAAACCTATCTGAATAGCTGTTTGCAGCTTGGAAAATGAATAACTGCTATTGAATGTAGGAAATAGTAGGATTCCCTTGACTTAGCATACTCAAGCTAATAATACTGATCAAGCATAAGTGAAAATTAAGGAAATAATTTATGTGTGTCTCAATGGTGAAAACAAAGTATTCTCAAAATCTTAATTTGGTGTTATTTAATTATGTTTCTGTCTGCTCTGTTTGCACTGAACTTATCAGATCTCTCAAAATAGTCCTTGTACTTTCTCACATATCAGCATCATAGTTAGCAACACTCAAGGATCTGGGAACATGAACATTATTTTTCTGATATTTGTTTTGCAGAAATAAAATGCAGGGTTATTTTAATAACTGTTATAATACCTAAGTCATCTGGCCAACGTCATTTACTGACCCTCATTCTTCCAATGAACTTCTATGTCATTTGATATTTTCTTCTAGAATGATAGGCTTATTCCTTCAAAAGAGGAAGTTGATCAAAATATGAGAAAGTAATGAAATAACTGAAACAGTGATTGTTAGTTTTCTTAGCCAGTGCTAGAACAGGATTGGACACCAACAAATAGTTTCTTAGAAAAAATGGAAACATGTGTTTGCCAAAATACAAATAATATATTAGTGAACAAATAATAACACTTTAGTATTTCAAATCAGCATCATTGACAGAAAAGATGTTATTTTATATCTTTATTTTTAAAGACATGGGAACAGATACTATCTCTTATTAGGTGAATTATATTTAGATTATGTGCTCATAATTTCCACTTTCCATATAAGAAAAACAACAGAAAATATTGATGTAAGTACAATAGAATATGAAGGCAGAATAAAAAGAGATGTGAAAAACTATTAAATAAAAAACTATCTTTTAAAAAAGCCTAGAATCCAAATACGGTGCTTTTTATAAAATTACACTAAATATAACTATGGCTGAATATTTTAAAGGGCATCTGAGGATCAATTAAATAGAAAGAAATAAGGCATTCTTTCTCAGAGAAAAGGGCATAGGAAAGAGACCTAGGGTAGCTGGGGGATGGCTTGGCCAGTGAAGTGCTTCCTGTGCAAGCTTCAGCCTGGGTCCCTATCAACCATTTACAAAAAGCAGGATATACAGAGTGTGTCTGTAAACCAAGTGCTGGGAATAGAGACATGACAGGCAGATCCCAGGAGCTCATTGGCCAAACAGTTTAGTAAATCAGAAAGTTCCAGGGACAGTGGGAATAACGAGGAGAGAGACTAAAAAACTGAACTGGTCTCCAAAAGCTGTCACACACACACCAACATGTACACATGTAGACACTGACTACACACATGCACCAGAGAGGGAGAGAGACAGATAATCAGACAGACAGACACAGAGACAGAGAGGGGGAGAGGGAGAAAACAAATACATATGCAAAGATTGGGACAAGAAACTTCATTTTTCCCTTAACAAGATCAGAATCCTGTACTATTTTAGAAATATACAAATGTAAAAACATCACAGACGTTATTTTTTAGCCTGTCTGTTCTTATGATACAGTTAAAAGGAACATGTGTAGCCCCAGAGAAATAGGCTCTCTGAGGACCTAAGACACTAAGAACAAGGTTATCTTAATGCAACTTTCTGATTGGTTTACCTAGCCTGCAAGATTAACTTAAGTAAATGTTTTTAAAGGCACAGTGCATACTGGACTGGAGTATCCAATCACACGACAAACCAACCATGCTCAACCATTCATCCCACTGAGTCTTACCACACTAAAACAAAGAACATTCTTACAGACCACACAACACTCCTATATTAAACCAACACAAATGCACGTAACCACACACCTGCAGGTTCCTATATAAATGTATAATAGTCTCTCCCTTTGTTTTAACTTTCTTCCTGAATATGTTGGAATTTACTGTCTGTATTTCCCTTTCTTTCCTGTGCTTAGTACTGACCAGATCTCAAACACGACTAGATATTAAGATCACCATGCACACCCTTGCAAGGTTTAGTGTAAAACTCACTATATGCTTAGTCTGTATCATAGCTTATTTCATTTTTTGCTATTGTTCATAGATATGTCACTGGCCCTTTTCCATGAAAGTATGTTTAATTTCAACTGATTTGAATAGATTTTCATTATTTTGGAGTCTGATCACATTGGATGATTTAACACACTAGACGTAGCTTACTCATTCTTACATTAGACTTTTTGTTGCCTTTTGATTATGGCAACAAACAACACTGTGCTTTAGCTCTACTGACATAAATTAAATCAATTTAATGTTTAGTTTCCATTCAGCCTTCTACTTAAATATCCCTAGATATTTTGGATCATGAGAGTTACTCTAGCCATTAAATTCCCACCAAATATCTAGTGTCACCCCTATAATTAACATTTAGCACATTTGATTTAATGTTTTCTTATTTTTGTCACCTAGATAGATTTTCTTACTTAATTTACTTTAAGTGTCATTAATACTGACATTATATACTCCCAATAGTTTTGTGAAGAGAGCCATGTTTTGTTTATGGATACAAGTTACATAGTGAATATTGCTTAAATAAATAAACTAATTAATTAAAAATTTGTACATTCCTACTTATCATATGTATATTAGCACCCAGGAGACATAAATTCACTAGTAACACAAAATCTATTTTAAGTTCTAGTGTAGAAAATGTTTGGGGGAATCATAAGTTGGCAGGGAGCATTAAAACTGAAGAGTAAGTTCCAGTAGACTAAAATAAGGAAAAAGTGATTGTCATCTGAAAGGTCAACTTACTCAGTTTCTGACTTCCAGGTGTCCTGGTGTCAGAAAATAACTTTATGATGGATTTCTCAGATTAGCCAAAACATCATTCTTCAATTTGTACTTGAGGATTCAAAGTCATTTCACCATTTCAACTTTCCAATGGCTATGACTGACTCATTGTAGCTTCCTCAAATCCTTTTGTAGCATCATCTCCTTTCCCCAGTCTTCTTTCAAGTCCCCAAGCAAGAACTTAATCTGCTGTTTCTTTTGTATGACTTCCATCATTTGAATCCTTACCTACTGCAATGTTTTTCTCAGTTCTTCTATTAGGCATCTCTGTTTTCACCATTGCCAAACTCTCTCCTCTCATTTACTAAGGATTGCAAGTTTTATTTTAAAATGGAACAAAACTTCAGTTAGGAAAATCCTGAACAGAAGGCCTCATTTCTGCTGTGCTAATAAAAACACCATGGGAACACCGTACCATAAAACCTGAACTCTCAGATTGGCTAACTAGTTCAGAAGCACATTTCTCTTCTCTTTCCAGCTTACCCACCTGGGCATGAGTGAAGGATGTGTGGATTATTAAGGAGATATGCAAGGCCTCTACTAAGGGAGGCTTTAGCTGCTTGGCATGAGAGTTATTTAATACAATACATGGAGAAATAGACAGAAGGTACCAGAGGGAGGCTATCAAAATATTCCCATGAGAAAGTGGCTTCTCCATGCCACACTTGAGATGACACAAAACCAATTACTTGGAACTGAGGCCTTCCTAACTTTTCTCAATATCTCAGAGTCTTTATATTTTGTCACACACTCAGTGATGGTACTCTACTGTCTATTGCTAACATGCCACAGGCTTTACATTATAGGTGATGATTTTCTCACAAGTGATATTTTGGTGTCTAACCTTACTTTGAATAATTTTTAAGTGGATAATCTTTAAATATATTTGTTTCATTCTTCCTAAGAAAATAAAGGTTACAATCACTGTAAGAATTCATCAGTATCATATTCTTTCACAACAGTGAGATGCTATATATTTTTGATAGGTCTATGTCCATTTACACTGAGCTAATGGTCTCATTATAAGTATTGTTTTTCTCTTCTTTTCTTCCCATAAAATTATTAACAATTTTTCCAATTCATATCTGTCTATCTATCTATCTGTCTGTCTGTCTGTCTGTCATCTATCTATCTATGCAACTAACTCCAAAACATTGGTATATAGGTGTATACTTCTTATGGTTGTAAGGTTTTTATTCTCTTTTCAAAGTTGTATTATTTACTTCCTACATAATACTAAACTATAAATATAAAAGGCTATGAAAAATACATCCCAGACACAAAACCTTCGACCTACAGTCTGTCCTGCCTGCAAGATGTGCTGGGGCAATGGTGGTGCAGAACTTGTGAAAGTAGTCAACCAATGTTTGGTTTAACTTGAGACTCAAGCCACCAGAGAGAGCCCATGTCCAACACTGCCTGGATGGCCAGGAACCAGAGACCGGACAGCCCAGAGACCTAGCATAGAACCAAGCACGACTGAGGGAAAAAAGTCGAAGGGCCTTGTCCAGTAGTCGTCATCAGAGAGTTTCCTTTGGCAGTAGCAGGAGTGCGTTCAGAGACCAAAGACAGGCATTATGTGGAAAGAGTGTCAAAACTGGAGGTGTCCATTGAGTACCTCCACTCAGAGATCCCAGAACCTCGTGGAAGAGGGGGTAGAAAGATTGTAGTGGTCAGAGGGGATGGAGAACATGGCCCAACAAATCCACTAAGCAGGGCTCACATGGGCACACAGAGACTGAAGCAGCATGCACAGGCCCTGCATGGGTCTACAGCACAAGGATTTCTGCATATATGTTATAGCTGTTAGCTTGGTGTTTTTATGGGACTCTGAGTAGTGCAAGCAGATGTATCTCTGACTCTATTGCCTGCTACTCTACTCCTGTTGGGTTGCCTTCTGCAGCCTTGATTTAAGGGCTTTTGCCTTATCTTATTGTATCTTGTTTTGTTGTGTTTGGCTGTGGTCTCCTGGAGGCCTGCCCTTTTCTGAGGAGAGAGAGATGGGGAGTGGATTTGGTGGAAAGGGAAGGAGAAAGGGGAGGTGAAATTGTGGTCGGGATGTATAAGAAACAATTTTCAATTAAAAATTTCACATAAAAAATACACTTGAATGAAGAATAATGAATGGATGGAATACTTTACACTTGCCCAAAAATAGAGTAACGGGGGTTTCATTTATCTTCTTACCTAAGACAACAGTGATAGAATTATGAGACAATCATCCCTTAACAACAAAGGTTAACAGTAAATTCTTTAAATTGATGCTGGTGTGGTTATTAAAGATGAACCAGTAAATCTGTCACTTATACATCCCATGCACCCATGACTGTCCATGGAATCCTCTGCCTTAACATTCCTGTTTACAAGTAGAGGCTGAGAAGATTGAAGAAAAGCATCACTTGTGAAGTTTAGAGACCAAGCCAGGTGTATGGACTTTGTGTTGAATGTACTTGTCAGTTTATTAGCACAAACACTGCTCTTTCCACACAAAGATGCTATCAATTTTTGTGCAATTGTTCCAATGTATCCAAGGTATAGGAATGTGAATACGAATTAAACATTAACTTGTTAATTTTCAAGACATCTGTTACTGTAATTTTGTAGAAATCTGAAACTTGCATTTGGGAACAGGTATAATGAAGTTATTGCATTAAATGTGTTTTCTGAAAATGTGAAGTTGTTTTAATACCAAATAATCTTGTGACAACAGGCAAAACAACCTGTTTACAATCTATAAACTTATATTTTAGGAGCAAATAGTGTCTGTCTAGTGAAGAAGTCTTGATCTATTCTTAAAATAATTCAGTCTATCTTTGCCTCTTCTAGCTTTCATGTTGTTTAAAAGACTATAATTTAAATTAAAAATCTAAGTTACTGTTCTGTATTACCATCAACTGTAAAAGTCTGTAAATGTGCTTATACATATTCATGTATTGTTATCTAATCCCTGTCAAATCAACATCCTTACTTTGACCTATGCTTCTATTTCAGGTGCCTGTTTCAGTGATCATTGAGTCTTGACCATATAGCATAAGGAAAACCTAATAATAATCTATTTAATGTTATACAATATAACAGTATTTCATAAACATAATATACTTGACATGTTACAACTTTAAAATGTGGTTTTATTATTGTATTAAAGAACTATTTCCAATTATATTCATTACTCTAAATTTTTACTGTCAACTGTGTTAGCTTGCCCAAACAATGTTATTTGGCACAGAAACCCATACTTACTTTAAAGCTAGGTTATGAGCTATTTGTGATGATGAATTATTTTACTCAAGCTTTGATGTCAGTATAATTAAGCAATAGAAAAATAACATCTTTGTAAGTGTGTTGCTCAGATTTAACAAAGACAGTATTAATATACTCTGAAAGTGAAACAGTGTTGTGGAAAAATGTTTGACTAACACACACAAGAAACCCGTTTTGCCCCCACCCCATGCCATATGGCCAGGATGGACAGAACTCAACCAAATGCACCAACCAGGAACTGCCCAGTGGTTAGGCAGTATAATGACTTTTTTGTGATAAGGAAGCATGGCCCAGCCCAGTGTCATGGCCACCTGAGGGGGACAAGGAGACCCACAAACGGGCCTCAGAATATCCACCCTGGGCTCCAAGGAAAAAAACCTAGGCCCGCCTGGTACCTTGAAGCACCAGCCAGATGGACACAATCAGAGTGAGCAAAGGCATGGCATGGTGTGTTAAGAGAGAGAGAGAGAGAGAGAGAGAGAGAGAGAGAGAGAGAGAGAGAGAGAGAGACAGAGAGAGAGAGACAGAGAGAGAGAGACAGAGAGAGAGACAGAGAGAGAGAGACAGAGAGAGAGAGAAATGGTTCAGGTCCTGTGGACAGAGACATATTTGAAGAGACTAGATAGAGGAATGGAGCAGGCTGAGATGGTGTGGGAGGTGATCCCTTGACCAGGGACAACACATGGAAAAGCAAGCTCTGAACTTTGAGAGCACAGGTGAGCCAGCCCTGAGGATGGTAGCCTGGGAGACCTAGCCCCACAACCTCATCTACCACATGGGCTGGGGAGAGATGCCTTCACTCCCCCAACCCACTGCTGCCGGCCCATCAATGCCTGGGACAGGTGAGAGAGTTGGCCCTGTGGTCTTAGTAGGGGGAGAGCTGTCCCTGACCCCCCACCAACTGCACCTCTCCAGGGCAGCACAATGGAGCCAACTCTGTTAGTGGAGTGTGGGTGAACCAGCCCCGAAATTGTGAGGCTGGAGAGCTGTCTCTATTTCTCATCTGTCTTGTGACAGCATGGGCAAGGGAAAGATGCCTCCCCCACCTCCCATGCTCATCAATGCCTGAGGCAGGTGGGAGTGCTGTCCCTGACCTAGAAACAACTGCAACACTTAGGAGAGCAGGCCCTTGTACCTTGCCAGGGCAGCACAATAGAGCCAAACCTGTTAGCAGAGGTTTGGGTGAGCTAGCCCCGAAGTTGTGAGCATGGGAGAACTGTCACCATTACTCATCTGTCTTGTGGTGGCATGGGTAGTGGAAAGGAGAGTTGCTCTACTCTGCACCCATCAACACTTGAGGCAGATGGGAGAGCTGGCCTTGTGGTCATAAGAACAGGAGTGCTGTCCCCCACCAGCTGCAATACTCAGGAGAGCAGGCCCAGCCTATTGCCTGGGCAACACAATAGAGCCAATCCTGTTGTGAGTGAGCCAGCCCTGAAGTAGATAGCAAGGGAGAGCTGTCCTCATCACCCATCTGTCCAGTGGCAGCATGGGTAAGAAAGAGTTGCCATACATACTTATCAATGCCTGCTGAGGCAGGTGTGAGAACTGGCCCTGTGGTCATAAGAGCAGGAGAGCTGCCCCTGCCGCCCACCCCACCACCACCAGCAGCAATACTTGGGAGAGCAGGCTCTGTATTTTATCTGGGTAACACAATAGTGCCAACCTTGTTGGTGGAGGTGTGGGGAAGCCATCACCAAAGTTGTAGGCATGGGAGAGCTGTTCCCACTACTCATTTGTCATGTGGAGGTACGGGAGGGTGAGAGGATGCCCCTCTTACTCCTTGCCCCTTACCACCTGCTACAGAGGACAAAACTGACCCCCTCCTTTACCAGCTGCAGCACTCAGGAAATGAGCCCTGCCCATCCCCTAGGCAGTGCAGCAGAGCTGCCCAGTGTTTGGAGGTAAAGGTGACCCAGGCCAGATGTTATGAGCAAAGGAGAGCTGTCCCCATTACTCATCTGAGATATGGTGGCATGGGCAAAGGAGAGATGCCCTTTCCCCCATTCCTCACCCATCAGCACTTTAGACAGGTAGAGGAGCTGGCCCTGGGGTCATAAGAGCAGGGGGTGGGACATTCCTGCCCCTCAATGGCTGCAGCACTCGGGAGAGTGGCCTCTGCACCTCACCTGGGAAACACAGTAGAGCTGGCCCCGATGGTGTAGGTGGGGGAGAGCTGCCCTGGAGGGTGTGAAAGCAGGAAAACTAGTCCCACTCCTCGCTCATTGCTGCAAGGCTGAATTAGCTGGGACAATGCTGGACAGTTCACCCTGGTGGTGAGGACAGGGGAGAACTGTCAGGTGGACCAACCCTGTAGCTGCTCATGCTTAGAATCAGGGTTATGAATTGGCCTGCCCCAATATCTACCCCATCTATGATCTGCTGGAGCACATGAAGGGGCCTAACCTACAGACCCAAAGCTGCAGGATCTCCACAGCACGGGGCAATAGCAGGATATCTAAGAGGAGTCCTAGTGAGGGCCCAGCATCAATAGAAACCAGAGGCCTTGAACCAGATCAATGACTTTGCAATAAACACTTGCAAGTAAAGACATATGAGCAAAAGAGTTTACTGAGTGACCCACTGTGTTACCCTGTAGCTTTCATGATGAGGCTTTTGATTTTTCCCTTTTGTTCTCTTAAATTTTGTTTCAGTTGGGGGGGGTTCATTGCCAGAGGGTGGGTATGAAGGGACAGGGAAATGAATGGGATCAAGATACATGATGTAAATGAGACATAGAATAAATGAAGTAAAGTAAAATCACGAGAGAGAGAAACTCATATTGAGACTCAAAGAAAACAGTACTAAATTGTACCTTATTTCACCTCCATAGATTGTGAGCTAATATTCAAGATAAATCAAATCCTAAGGTGACAGCTGGTAAGATTGATCAGTGGCAAAGATGAATCCCTGCTCTTCCTGGGGCCCCAAGTCTAGTCCCTATGACCTGCATCAAAATTCTCACAGTCATTTTTAACTCCACTCTTAAGGCATCCTCTTTGGGCTTCCTGGGATCTTGAGCATATGGCATATGCTCACACATATACACATACATATACATAAAAAATTAAAATCAATTTTATAAGTCAAAAAACAAATTTTAAATGAATTACATATAAATCCCTAAGGAGCACATTGACAGAGTAAAATGTAGGTTCCTGTACCCTCACAACCACATTCTTACAGTGTCCATTTTTTTAAATTATTTCTGCCAAAACAGCCATAGTGTATGTTTCTGGGTGTAATAGGGTTTTGCTAAACCCTCAGAATTGTCTCAGAGGGATAATATTCCTAGAAGTTTGGTTATTTAATTTAATGGATCTTTAGGTTAGGTGCTTTGTTTTTGTTTTTCTTACCTAAGGACCTGGGCCTCAGAAGACCACAGGCATTTTCTGGGATCCCTCAATTCTACTGAGTCTTAAGTCTCTCAGGATTGAGAAACTTATGCCAGCGTCTGCGTGAGCAGTAGGATGGAATTAATGAGAAACAACTCACCTTGCTGACCATTAGGGAGTCTGTAGCTGCAGAGTAGAGGAGGCAACAACAGCCACCATTAGAAGTTAGAGAATTCATAGTGCTGGCTGCAGATGGTGTCCTCTAGGTGTCAAGTGTAAGATTATAGACAGTCCTCAGTCCTCAGAAAGGGATGGTGACAATTTCCCAACTATTCTTGTCTCAGGTATGGCACTTGTTCAGACAGTGGCTTTAGCTGTTTTAAGGTTGAGAATGGAAGCAAGTGTCACACTCATGAAATGTGTTATACTGATGGTTGTAACTGAACACCTGAAACAGTAGGGTTTCAGTCTTATAAGTGTTTATTGATTATATCTTTTGATAGGTAATTACCATGATGGTGAATTTCTCCAGAATGTAAATTATGGGTTTTCCTAAAGTAGGAATATTTTTCCTAAACTAGGAATACTTATTTTCCCTAAAGTAGGAATAAGCCAAAAAAGAATAGTGGTTTTTTTCACCCCAATATAGTCAGTGACAAGTTAGGGTTCCTATAAGTGAAGAAAAATCCATGTCATGGTTTAAGAGTCTACCTCAGAGGTGTCGCTGTCTTTTCAAATATTAAAGCCACCAGAAATGTGCCTTGTGTTATCCAAACCAGAAATGAAAGAACACCTTCACTAATGAAGCATTAGTGGAGTAGGTGAGAACATCTGATTCTCAAAACAAGAGCTGAATTTGCTGGAGGATCTCATGGTAAGTTTCATTTACTGGTTTGTTTAGTTCCTCATTACATGCTTGATGTGGCACTATGTATTGATTTTCACATTGGTTAAACTTTTGAACAAAGTGGACAAGATGAAATAGGACATAACTCAGAAGTAAAGCATATGGGAGTGATGTAGTTAGGAATGAGGAAAAAAATAACTTGACTCTTAACAAAAATTAGCATGAGTCTAACAAATCTATGAGCAACAGACTGCATAGGGACCTTAGTATTTTTATGAATTTCACATTGTCTCAAAGGAAGAAAACCAACCCAGGCCAATCCTCTATTTCAAAAGAATGTTTCCTAATGTTATTTGATTTCCAGTGACTGATTTTTTTTTCTTTGTTTGAGTGGCTATCCTCTTGGCAGTCGCCAACCACGGTGACTTTGTGCCATCACATATTCAATATCTCTATCCCCTTGCAATGTGACTGGACCTGACCCCCACTAACCCTTTGAAATTTCAATAAACACTGGTAGATGACCTAAGATTTTTATTTCAAGTTTTATTCTCAACACAAAAATTGACACATCATATTGAATAGCCATGAGTCTAATAATAATAACAATGTAATGGTGGAAAAACTTCACAATAGCTCTGCAAGTCAGAGCTATGAGAACTCAATGGGAAGATGACATAATTGCATCAAGGAGGCCAGGATTAAAGACAGCTTAACGGGGTGTTGTTGTGTAAACAGCAAATGATGGGGTGTGTTAAAAAAAAAAAGGTGAGCTGAGTTCCGGCTTTATTATATACAGGTTGTGTGACCTAAGCAAGTTGCTTAGCCTGTTCATATCTCATTTTTATGTGTGGTATATTAGCCATACCAGTAGTCATATTTATATGCTAGTATGATGTTTAAAAGATATTTTATGAGCATTAAACTACAAAATTACAGGACAAAACTGATGTGAAGGTCTTAAAATATTTAGTTTAACAACATAAACAACACAAGTTATTAAACGGTAGATAGAATAGTCTTGACAGTTAGAAACTGTCACTGTTCCTACCTAAACTATGCACCATAGATACAATAGAGGTGCCCATACAGTCTGTTTTGTTATGTTTTTAATTTTTTTTTTAATCTAAAAGAATGAACTACAATATGATCAAAAACCACAGCCTGGTGTTTTTGGTCTTTGAGCTCCACGAATTGGATTTTATACATATTTTAAATAGAATGATGTATAAGCTGGTTTTACTTCAGCTATTATAGACATAGAGGTCGCAGGAAGTCATGTCTCAGCCAAGATCATGGTTGATTGGGAAGCTAGAGCTCAAAGGCATTCAGTTGTCTTTCTAGTGCACTATGCACATTTGGTCAGCCTTCAGATTGATTTACTTATTCTTTCTAGATACAAACTACTTGCCTATTACATAAAGATAAAAATACAACTTAAGCAACAGGCACTTTATATATAGTATTGTATCATATCGTAGCATATAGTATAGTATAATCCTTAAGAAGATTGTTTTCTAATGAGACATATAGAGGATGGATCCAGACATCAGGAGAGGTGTAAATGAACCAGGAGGAAGATAGAGGGAGGGGAAACCATAGTCATTATACACTGTATGAAAAAAAATGCAATTTCAGTAAGAAATAGCCACTATACATATATATGCATTCTTAATACATACATATGTATTTCTTGTTATTTTTTTTAATTTATTCATTTTACATACCAACCACAGATCCCATTCTCATTTCTCCCCCTGTACCCCCACCCACACCTAACCTCCACCCAACCCACTCCTCCTCCCCTCTTCCAAATGGTTAAGTTCTTCCATGGGGAGACAGCAAGCTGCCTCAACTGAATGTCATTTTTTTTAAGAGCCGGCTGACTACTTGTTTCCTGTTTGTATTTTTTCCAATGTGCTTCATGGTCTCTGTATAAGATGGAGGAATTCTCCAAGAATAGTTCTAGGGTGATTTCTGAACCTTCAAAACCACAAATGATTTTGCTCATAATAAAAAAAAAATGATAGGATAAAATCTGGCATGTGGGTTGGTTTCTATTATCTCTATCTAGTACGATACCTGAATCAGTTATAGAAATGATTACTTATTGAGTAACTGTGTGAGAGATGCTGTTCTTACTCCCTCACAATTGTTACCCTCACGGAACCACATATCAACGCAATGACATACCCGTTGTCACCACCTCACGTGAATACACTCATATACACAGATGAGAATTTGAAGGCTGGAATTAGACTGAAGTCAGAGTCTAAGACCCAAGCTCTTAACCTGTTTTTTAATATTCTTTACAGTGTATTATATGTTGTGCAAATAATGTGAATTCCATAAGTATCTGTTAAATAGCAATTCATATAGGAAGCTAATTAACTTATATAACCTTAAAAGTTTAACTATCAATATTGTTATGAAAACGACAGTATATAAAACACAAAGATGCTTTTGTCCATCAACAAAATTAACAGGAACCAAACTATTCTTTTATGTTTGAATATTTTTTTTTTAATCCTGGCATGATCAGACACTTGAAGGCCTGAGAATTGAACCCGGGTCTCTGGAACATCAGTCAGTGTTCTTAACCACTGAGCCATCTTTCTTCCTCAAACTATTCTTTTAAAAGTACAGCTTACCTACACAGAGAAACCCTGTTGTGAAAAAAAAGAAAAAACAAAACATGTACAACTTACTCCTTTAAATTCTTGATCCTCCTCTATGTTAATTAATGGCATCACTACATTTTTCCAAATTATGTCAAAATAATTTATAAGCTTTGTTCAACACACATTAATCTGCTGCAAAGAAATCTCTATTTTATGCATTTGCATATACATACATCTACCAGAACAGTTTTGACGGCAACGCCATGGGTCTGTTTAGGTTTGGTGTCTTGAGTCATCCCTTATTGCTAATGGGAAGTAATAGCAGTGATTCTATCTTTCTCTCCTTCAACTGGAACAACTTTTTACTCAACAAAAATTTGTTATTCTATATGCTGAAAACATGGAAAAGAACAAAAGTAAGCACATAGTCCCTTTGAAAACATTACTTTGAAATGATGAAACATTATTTGTCTTGTATCATAATTTATTATTGTATTTCCTTGGGTTTAATAAATCATTCTTAGCATCAAGGTTTTAACCAAAAGCCATACACTCTGCCATCCATCTGAAGCTTAAAGTTACATCCTATGTGTCCAATCCTATGTCTCATTTTGCCCAGCCCTTAGTGTGTTAGATGGCTTGAAATGTGTGCCGTTATATGTATTTTTTCTGAGCTTTTTATTTGACTTCCTTGTTCTTCCCAAGGACAAGCTTTTCCTTTGTAACTCAAAAGTGTCTGATAAACAGATTTAATGACAATATTTTCATGAATCTTTAATCTGCTTCTTTATAAACATAGTATCTATCATGTTAATGACTCATTGAATATCTTCAACTGTTTCTATCCTGAAAGATGGTTGTTTGTCCATGCTTTGAGTTCTCTGAAAGATATGAAATCTTTCTAATTGAATATATGTATGATCTATATCTGATTATCTCTTTAACATAGTACCATAGCAGAGTGAATTTTAATTCTTTGATATGTTTACAATTCAGTAATTTAATTTCTATGAGCCTTTCCTACATTATCATTAAAATTTGTTTATATAATGAATAAAGAAAAGAAGAAGCCTGAAATATAAATAGAAACTAGAAGACATATGTGTGAACAAAGGTCAAGAAAAGGTGAGGATAGAGGGAAGAAGATAACTCATGTGTGAAAGAGTATGCATGCTGACTTCTAATAGTGTAACATAAGTGCTCACTCAGCTCAGCATTGGTTACAGGTGTGTCCAAATCATTATCCATAAGTTGCAGATAGCCATGCACAGCTATGATTCTGGTCTAATTGACACTCATACTTAAACCACTATGAGAGCGTTCTGTGTGTGATTTTATTGTAACTTGGTTACACAGTTCTTAAGCATGAACTTTGTAGATCACAATGTGATCCAGAGAAGACAAAAGGTCAGGTGCTTGGTTCAATTGGAGCATTGTGCACTGCAGTCCTGCCAGACAAGAGCCTTGATTCAGTATCAAACACAAAACTAGTATAGCATTCTTCAAAACAAGGATTACCCATTTATTTATTTAAGAAATTTTTACTCATTTTATATACCAACCACAGATCCCCCTCTCATTCCTCTTCCAGCTCCCCCTCAGCCTCCCATCCATCGCCCCCATCCTCTCTTCCAAAAAGGCGAGGCCTCCCATGAGGAGTCAGCAAAGCCTGGTATACGCAGTTGAGGCAGGACCAAGCCGCTCTTCCCTCCATCAAGGCTGAGCAAGGTGCTCCACCAAAGGCAATGGGCTCCAAAAAGCCAGCTCATGCACCAGGGATGGATCCTGATCCTACTGACAGGGGCCCTCAGACAGACCAAGCTACACAACTGTCTCCCATATGCAGAGGACCTAGTCCAGTCCCATGCAGGCTCCACAGCTGTTGATCTAGTTTGTGAGTTCCCCCAAGCTTGATTCAGTTGTCTCTGTGGATTTCCCCACCATGATCTTGACCACGTCCCTTGCTTACAGAATCCCTCTTCCCTTTCTTCAACTGGACTCCTGGAGCTCAGCCTGGTGCTTGACGGTGGTTCTCTGCATCTGCTTCCATCAGTTACTGGATGAAGGCTCTATGATGATAATTAGGGTGGATTATCCCCATTTTTATATCCTTAGTTTGTTAAATAAACTACTTAAGTAAGGAAAAGGCAATTCTTTTACTAAAAGTTTTACATTAAAATAGTACATAGGTAATAGGTAACACTTATTCAATAGCCATGAGCTCCCCAAAGACAACAGGTGTCTGACCACTACATCTCTAGAACTTGAAGAAGAGAGTTGTGTTTGAACATCATAAGTGAACAATAGAGGAAATGAAGAATGATAGGCAAAGCCTGCCAAAGCCTCCTAGGTCTGAAGCAAAAGAAGTAAATATAAGGCATTTAATGGTGTAGTCTCAATTTCAAGCCACCTTAAAGTTTGCCACTATAATTAACATTGTTACGTTTTCCAATTAGCAAAGCTTTATAAAACTTTGGTTACTTTGCTGTTAAAGAAGTCTGTACATACCTGAATTGCAAGAGATTAACATTTTCATAAAATAATCTTAGCCAACTGTGAGTGTTCACATTTAATCTAATAAAATAACCATGATTCTTTCTTCTTCTTTTTGTTTTTTGTTTTGTTGTTTCTGTTTTGCCTTGGCAGGTTCAGAACTAGTGGGCAAAATAAGCATGACAACATTTTCAACCACTTTAAATCACACCAATCTCAGAGACATCTGGTACACCATGATTGGGATTCCAGGACTAGAAGATGCACACATATGGATCTCTATCCCTATCTGTTCAATGTACATAGTGGCCATTGCAGGCAATGCACTGCTGTTATTCCTGATTATCACTGAACGCAGCCTTCATGAACCCATGTACCTTTTCCTCTCCATGTTGGCCCTGGCTGATATCTTTCTGTCCACAGTCACAACACCAAAAATGTTAGCAATCTTCTGGTTCCAAGCTGGAGGCATTTCCTTTGCTAGCTGTGTGTCTCAGATGTTTTTCCTCCACTTTATCTTTGTGGCAGAGTCTGCCATACTGCTGGCTATGGCATTTGACCGTTATGTGGCCATCTGCTATCCACTAAGATATACTAATATTCTAACCCCATCTGTCATCAGCAAAATGGGTATTGCATCTGTGACTAGAAGCTTCTTCATCTGCTTCCCCCTGATCTTCCTTGTTTATCGGCTCACCTACTGCGGTAGGAACATCATTCGGCACTCATACTGTGAACACATGGGCATTGCCAGGTTGGCCTGTGACAGCATCAAAGTCAACATTTACTATGGGGTGATAGTGGCTCTGTTTTCCACCTGCCTAGATGTGGTACTGATCATTGTATCATATGTCCTTATACTTTGTGCTGTGTTTAGAATTCCTTCTCGAGATGCCCGACTCAAGGCTCTGGGTACATGTGGCTCCCATGTCTGTGTTATTCTCCTGTTCTATACACCAGCCTTTTTTTCTTTCTTTGCTCATCGTTTTGGGGGTCACAGTATACCACTGCATGTGCACATTCTCCTTGCTAACCTCTATGTGGTAGTACCACCCACAGTCAATCCCATCATTTATGGCGTGAAGACTAAGCAAATTCAGGAGAGGGTTATCCAAGTCTTTTCTTTAGGCAAGACATTTTGTTGACATAAACCAAGCAGCTTGGTTCAGTGCTTTATAATTTTCCCATGAACTATAGAACTCAAGAATATCTGAAGTTGCAATAGGAATATTAAATCAAGAGAGTATTAGTGAAGGCCATCATGGCAATTTTGAGCAATCAAGAGTGAATTCTACTCGGCATATATTTTGTTCAGAACAATACTAGAACAAGGACACATTATTTTATGTACTATTTTTCATCTTTGTTATATCATACATATTCATAATAGTTCAAAAACTTTCAATTTTATGTTAACACATAAAACAGGAAAATAAATGGCATGGCCCTTGTTTATAAACCAAACAAATGGAGACAGAATCTCGTATAATTTTTCATTTCAGCCCACTTTTCTAAAACTGGGAAGTGAAGAGTGCTACATGTCCAAGACGTTATTCCTGTGCAGTTATCATACTAGATCAATCACTGAGCATTTGGGTTCCAAGTTCAAGTTTTCTATTAAAGATGTCTGATTTTGGTCAAAGGTAGTCTTCTTTCATTGTTGCACATACATCTCCAATTTGCACTGATAGATGCATAGATAGACAGACAGGAATGTCCTACAGAAAACTCCTAAAGTAGTGCCATGTATAATATGAAAATAATAATTTTGTCTATTATTATTATTATCAATTGAAAAATGAGTATGAATCTGATAATCCTAGAAATTTAATTTCTTTTATTGCATTTATTCTTTCACAGAAGATAATCCTGGAGCACGCAAATGCTAAGAATCTTCACTGTATGTACAGGACAAGGACTAAGAGAAAGAGATCTTAACCACATTAGGACAGTTGAAATAGAATGTCCTTAATTTTCTCTGTGAATAAATGTGAAGGTGGCAGCTATCCATCTTGGCCATTATGTGAAGGCACTGTAAACTTCAGAATTTTCATAAGGTAATAATTACAATTAGTAGTAAAAATAACAAGTATATATCAGACATAAAGTATGATGGGATATTAGAGAACATTTAAAAATGATAGGTAATTGAACACAGAAGAGTCTTATGTATTCACTTGTATACATTAGCAAATTCACTAGCCCATGTGTACGTGTTTACAGCATTGAAAATAAACATGAACTAAAAATATAAATGTTCATGTTGAATTTGTTAAAATACAATCCAACTATAGCATAGTAAAACCATTACAATATAAATTACAGCTAAGTGTGCACAAGGAAATAAAATTATTACATTACATAAAATAATATATAAATACATAAAAATAATATTTTATTTCCAGAAAAACAAGAAAATGGAGATAAAATAAGGTATATGTAGGAATGTATATATACATCTGAAACAATATGTTTATCTTATTTGCATAAAATAAGGAAGAATAAGTACATTTTCATTGCTAATTTAAAATTTTTAAGGGAATATTTTAGTGAAAAACAAGTTTAATACTTTAAGCTCTATAAATTCTCTCCTTCACACAATAGATACATAGTGTTAACATTACCTTATCCCACTAGTCTGTAGATATTCCTGTTGTTTTCCTTCATATATTAGAATCTTACCTACACTTACTGTCATAAGTCTCATTCTTGTCAAATATCTAATCACCTAATAAATCATTGAAGATTTTTATTTGCTGGGGTTTTTGTATACAAAAATTATGTTTTAATTATTTAATTGGAATTGTTCCTCATTGAAAAGATGATAATTTAGGACTGCTGATTTTTGTGAAAAATAGACAGAGAATGCCCCTTTGAACCATACTTAGTGTGAGGTTGTTGTCAATGATGAGAAAAGAAAATGTATATATTTCTACAGAATTCTTAATTCTTATTTAACAACTGTTTTTTCAAAATTCAAGATTTATGCATCCAAAATACTATTGGACTCTAGACTGACAGCTGGGGATCCTGTATGGCACCTAACTAGGACTTCTGCAAGTAGGTGACAGTTTTGTAGCCTGGTCTGTTTGTGGAGCCCCTGAAAATGGGACCAGGATCTATCCCTGGTGCATTAGCTGGCTTTTTGAATCCCATTCCATATGGTGGGATGCCTTCCTCAGCTTTGATGCAGGTGGGGGGCGCAGGGGAGTTAGTCCTGCCTCAAGTGAATGTGCCAGGCCTTGTTGACTCCCCATGGGAGGCCTTACCCTTTCTAAGGTGTGGATGGCAGTGGATTGGGGGAGGTGGGGGGCAGCAGGAAGGGGAACTGTGGTTGGCATGTAAAATGAATAGAAAAAAATAAAAAAAAAAACTTTCCTAAGTGTCTGGATGAAAGCATTTCCTAGATTTTACCTTTTAGAGGCTGGGAATAAAGTTTGAAATTGGTTAGTTTTAGAAACAATAATCTCTGCCCACCAGTATCATTGCTGAAGATCTAAGAAGACAAATAACTATTCTAAGAATGGGGGTGGGGAGTTGTTCAAAAAAAATGAATCTACACTACATTGTGCTGTTTTTAAGGATACCAATTTTTGCGTGTGTATAAGAAAATTACCTGCAAATAAAATATCTACCATTCCACAGTTTAAGAAAAAAAATGTCCAGCTCTGTAAGACCTGGATAAGTGAGTTTTCCCAACCAGATTGAAATATTTTATAACATACAAGACACACAATAGTTTGCAGAAACATCAAAGGTGAGATTTTTAAAAGGTCCTAGAAATGAGAAATACTTAGGAAATAATAATCCTTGACTAGCTTTCCTCTGTTCATTCACAATGTATATTACAAGAACATACTTTAGATTAACCTGTTTCTAGGTCATTCTGTAATAATAGTCACATTGTGGCTTGCTAGTGCAGGTAGGATTTTTGTGTTAATTCCTGAAGACTACATCTGAATAATAGTCTTTTTATGAAACTAATTCACCATTTAGTCTTTCTTTTTTGTGTTTTTGTTTGTTTGGATTTTGGTTTTTGTATGGTTAGTTAGGTATTTAGGCTTAATTAAGGATCCAGAGTTCATAAGACCATGGTAATTTTCCTAGATACCACAATTCTACTGAGGGCATGCTTATTGGGAATAACAGTGCTATATAACCTGTGTCTGGATGAGTTCATGTACTTAAATCCAGGAAAAACAACCTGTCTCACATAGCATCAAAGAGAACAGTTGCCAAGTTAAAACAAAGGTAAGCACATCTACAATATCACATTAGAGAGTTGATGACGACTTCTTTGTGTCAAGTTTCAAGTTAAATACACTCCTGATTCCTAAGAAAAGAAATGGCACTTTTTTTTTCAGTCATGCCTGCTCATGCTATGGCATTTCTTCAAGAAAGTTCCTTTAGCTGTACCAGTGTAAGGAATGGGAGCATGTCTCACCCTCATGAAATGATATCTAGTATAGATAGTGATGACGGAACACCTGGCCAGACTCTGTTCTTTCAATCAAATGAAATTTTCATTGAAATATGGTTTTTTTGTAACATAAAATATCCATAACAGAAAGATCTCCAAGACTGTAATGATGAGTTGTTTCCAAAATGGGAAAATGGAGAAAGAAAAAGTAGGAGTCTTCCACTTCAACCATAGTCAATTATAGTCTGGGTTTGGTGTAAATAAAGAGAGGTATCTGATTCTACAAGACTTTGATTTTATTTATTACATTCAGTTTCTTGATTTAAGATTTCAGATTCTTTTGAAATTTAAAAGGAAATGGGTTATCTTCCCCCTTCAACAAAAATGAAAACAAAAGGCACAAAAGGAGTTCTGGTGAAGTGAGAAAGCCTGATTCTCCAGACAGGAAGAGCTGAATTTCTAAGAAACTTTCATGATGGTTTTATTCATTGTGTTGATTTGTTTTGCCTTTATTCACTTGTTTTGGGCACATCGTATTCATTTTAAAGCAGCATAGAATTGTGATAATAGTTGGAAAGATATAATATGACATGAAATCAAAGCAAATGGCATAGAAGTATAATTAGCAATAACATAATGTAGGAGGAGAAAAGTAAGTGCAATTTCATTCTTAAAAAATAGAAGATCAAGAGTGATAGATGGATGTGGCTTTCACTATGAGGTGGGTGAGTAGTTTATAAAATGAGTTTCTTATGATTATCGATGACCTTTCCTCTCAAAGTTGCAGTAGGCTGTTACCTTGAGTGAGTGAAGCAGTAACCTAGAGAGGAGGAGAAGTGATGTAAATTACCATAGAGTCATAGGGATTCCGGATGTCACTCAGATCAGCATGAAATGACTGGAGTTGAGAAATAGAGCCTGAAGTAAGGACTCTGAGAATCATGTTATCTCTGCTAATTACATCAGCATCCAATTTAATTGACAGTATCTAAGATACCCTCCAGGATCAATTCATTCCTGCAAACCCAATAATAGTTTCATTGTAGCATTTTAACACACATTCATTTAAATGTAGGGTTCCTAGAACATTTAAGAGGAAATTACTAGAGTGAGGACAAGAGCTGAAGCTCTGAAGAAGGAGGTTTGACTATAAATGAGAGTAAACAGAGGTGAGAACAGAACCCCTTACCTAACCAGTATCAAATCCATAAGGCAAAATGTCTTCTTAACCAAAGACACGTTTTCATTTGACTTCTGGCATTACTACCATCTTGAAGAATCATTGGCTCATCTGCCCACATATCCTTATTCTGCTAGATAACTGTACTCTTCCTGTGGTAGAATTGTGTCTATCTGCTAGGTTGGTCATTGGTCCTGGATTATTGGTTACATACCAAGTTACTATTCCAGAAAAAAAAAACTATCTTGTTTATCATCTCATAGCTCCCTCATTTCTAATGGATAATTGTTTGTACTACACAACACTTTTTTCTCAACTAGGTCTCTTTTAGAATAATTGGATTATTTGGTTTTTATTTATGTATGTAAAATTTTTATGTGATATATTTTATCATATTCTTTACCCTCCCCAAACTATTCCTAGATCCTTTCCATTTCTCTATCCATCAAAATTCACATTCTCTCTCTCTCTCTCTCTCTCTCTCTCTCTCTCTCTCTCTCTCTCTCTCTCTCAAAAACAAAACACAACATGAAAATCAAACAAATACATTAAGGTAAAAAAACCCCACAAACACACACCTAAAGAAAATGTAGTCCAAAACTAAACTAAACTGAAAGCACATCCAGAAATACATGTAGTTTGTTTTGTGTTGGCCAACTTCTAGAAAGAGGCCTGCCCTAAAGTATGGTTGACATACCTAGTGTCACTCTTTTGGATAAAACTGATTTCCCCCTTCACAGCAGATATAAATGCCAAATAGTTTCTTGGTTATGCCTAGAACTTTGTGTCCATTTCTAAGTTCTGGTATTTTCTCTGATTTGAACCCATGCATGTTTGTGCATCTTATCATAGTCTCTATGAGTTCATATGTGCCATCAGTCCTGTTGTATCTGGAAGATACAGTTTTCTTGGAGTCATCCACAACCTCTAGTTCTTACAATCTTTACAAATTCTCTTCCTCATAAACTCATGAGCCTTGAAGGGACGGTTTTATAAAGGCATATTATTTAGGCCTGAGTACTCAAAGTTTCTTACACTCAGAACATTGTTCAGTTGTGGGTCTCTGTGTTAATTATCATCAACTGAAAGAAGAAGCTTCTCTGATGTACTGATCTACGGATATAGCAACATGTCATTAAGAGTCATTTTATTGTCATGTTACTTTAACAGAATAATAGCAGTACATTTTCCCCTAGGGTCTATAACCTATCTAGTTTCAATTTCTTGGATACTTCAAAAATGTCAGATATGGGTTCCATCTCATGGAGTGTGCCTTAATCCAATCAAATATGTTTGGTTACTCCCATAACATGTGTGCCACTATCACACCAGTATGTCTTGCAGGCAGGTCACTGTTGTTGGTCATGGGATATTCTAGCTGGGTGCTATTCATGATTAGCTTTATACTATAGTAGCATGCATAGTATTGTCAGCAGCATGAAAACTAGTCAGTGGGGTGATGCTTCCAGCTGGACACCAGCTTAATTTCTCTATGTTAGATGACATAAGTGAGCATGTTTTCAGCAAAAGGGTATTGCTGTTAGGTTATAAAGGATGATCAACAGCCTTGGTAATAGCCTGTGAGAATTAGGGGTTAGTTTATCAGACGTCTTTGGCAACAGATCAAAAAGATGCAGCCCATTCTGTCACTGGAGTCCTACTTGGTGTCATAAGATGTCTAGTTGGGGCACTGTCTACCCCATTATATGATGATTTTATTTAAATTTCTTTCATATATGTATGTATTTTAGGAAGTCTCTACAGTAATATGACTATGTCTCTCCTAGATGCCTTTAGTGTCAGTTGTCTTTCCCCATATTCTCTCCTTTACCCTGTACTGACATCCTCCTGTCTACTTAATTCTCCTAATGTAGTTTCTTTGTTATAAAGAGGACATTGTTGTATTTTCCCTTCCATGGAAGATTCCCTCCTACTCCCTCATCCCTTACTAATGATCTAAAGTCTCTGTTATTCTAATAAAACACACATATCTAAAGATTTAAAAAGATAATATCCACATATAAGAGAAAACATGCAATGTTTGTCTTTTGCAGTCTGAGTTATGTCCCTCGGGATAATTGATTCTAGCTTTATCCATTTATTTGGAAATTTAATTTTTCTAAGCAGCTGAATAATAATATAACACTATGTAAATGTAGTAATTTTCATTATCTATTTATCAGTTGAGGGACATCTAGACTATTTGTAATCTGGCTATCATGAATAGAACAGCAATGAATATGGATGAACAAATATCTTGTAATAAGATGCAGAATTTGTTGGGTATGTGCCCCAAAGTAGTATAGCTGGAACTTGTGGTGGACAATTTTCAGCTATTTTTCATGTGAGGATTAGAACAAATAAGTACTGACTTTTATTTTATTACAAAGATGTTTCAAATGTAGTATTTCCAAAAATCTCGTACATGCACTTTAACCAGTTCCCTGTGTTTCATTTTGTTTTAGTTAAGGAAGCAGGTTACCCACATTTATTGAACTGTTTTTCATAACGGTATACTTTTAATTAAAAAAAGTCTGTTAAGATCCTTCCTTCAAATTCTTCATCACCTAATTCTTCTGACATAGACCAATCTGAGAACTTCATCTCTTTTGCATTTAAAAGAAAAGTTCCCAATAATCCTTAATCCTTCATGTTATATTTTGTCTTTATTTAAATAATTATCTTCTCACTACCACCAGTCATGGTGACTTATTGTCATGTATTCAATATTTCCAACACCTTGCAATGCAACGGAACTTGACCATTATTAATCCTTTGAAAGTTTTATAAACACTGGCCATGGTTTAATATTTTCCTCTCATTTTATTTTTGATACAATAATTTGAAAGATAAATCTAATAATGATAGATTATGATGGCAATGATGATGATAGCAATGTAATAACAAAAGTAAGAGCAGAAACACTACAAGGCAGAACTGTGAGAATATATTAGGAAAGCACGATAGTAATGGCATCGGGGAAACCAAAGGTAAATATAGTTAAGGGAGGCTTCTCTTTCCAGGGCATTATGAATGTTTAAAACAGCCTTCTGAATTCATCCACTTATTTCTTTTTAGAAACAAAATATTTCTCTGTTATTTCTCAATAAAAATACATTTATGTTTATCTTTATAATTCCTGAAATTCTCACTTCACTTCTTATATGGGTTAATGGAATTACTACTTTTTACAGATGGCTTATGTCAAGATAATTTATAGCCTTTCTTTCATGACTGATTTATCTAACACAAAAATCCTTTCTTTATCTTTCATCAGAAATAGAAATAAAGAAGAAAATACTAATATTTAAACACAATTTGGGAGATTTAATGGGAGAAAAAGAATCAGTGTAGATGGGACATTGGGGAAGGAAAGTGGTACTTAGAAAATAAGAGAATAGCATAAACTGAACTAGTTCTAAAGAAATGCTCATGCTGCATAGTGTTGTTTAAGCTAAAACAAATGTGGACTGTGATCATGTAAAACAAGAAGATAGTTCCAGGTTTACACTTAGTAAATACAAGGCTGTGCAAAGTGAAGATTTTATCTATTTCTATTATTTTCTAAAAATGCGTTGCTAGAATAAGGAAAAACACAATAACTTTATGGCAGTGTTTACATTAGAGTGCAGAGATGACAGTTAGCATGGACTTCAGCAGTATTGTGTTTCTAGGAAGACAATAAGAAGTATCCAAACCACTACAATTCTGGAACTTCAGTAAAGAGTATTTTGATTAAGAATCAAGAAAATGAACAACTGAACAAAACCAGCTATGGTATGCAAAACCTTTTACCTATCCATGGATTTGTATGTTTGATCTTAAACATATAAGTTTAGCATGGTTTCTAAACATTTAAAGTTTGTTTCTATTCATTATAATCATCATTTTTGTCAAACCCTTTTAAGTTTTTATTTTCCTGTTAATGAGCTGTACCTGGCTAGCAATTACTGAATCATATGTGTCAACCCATTGTTACTGTATAAGTTTCACAAAGTGATATTTCATGATAATCTAATCAAAATAACCATAATTTTTTGTAATTTATATTTTTCTTCAGTCCCAAGCTCCAGTATCTGAGGACAGAGAAGAGATGACAATGTCTTCAAATCACACCAACCTCAGAGACATCTGGTATACCATGATTGGGATTCCAGGACTAGAATATGCACACATTTGGCTCTCTATCCCCATTTGTTCAATGTATATAGTGGCCCTTGCAGGCAATACCCTATTAATATTCCTGATCTCCACTGATCACAGTCTTCATGAACCGATGTACCTTTTCCTCTCTATGTTGGCCCTGGCTGATATCATTCTATCCACAGTGACCACACCAAAGGTTCTTGCAATCTTCTGGTTTCGAGCTGGAGGCATTTCTTTTGCTAGCTGTGTGGCTCAGATGTTTTTTCTCCACTTTATGTTTGTGACAGAGTCTGCCATACTTCTGGCTATGGCATTTGACCGTTATGTCGCCATCTGCTTTCCACTAAGGTACACCACCATTTTAACCCCATCAGTCATTGGCAGAATGGGCCTGGCATCTGTGACTAGAAGCTTCCTCATCTGTTTCCCCTTGGTCTTTCTTGTTTATCGGCTCACCTACTGTGGGAGAAACATCATTCGGCACTCATACTGTGAACACATGGGCATTGCTAGGTTGGCCTGTGACAACATCAAAGTCAATATTTACTATGGAATGACTGTACCTTTATTTTCCATAGGCTTGGACATTGTGCTTATCATCATCTCTTACACCCTTATACTTCATTCAGTATTTAGAATTCCTTCTCGAGATGCCCGACTCAAGGCTCTGGGTACATGCGGCTCCCATGTCTGTGTCATCCTTCTGTTCTATACACCTTCTCTCTTTACCTTTTTTGCTCACCGTTTTGGGGGCCACAGCATACCACGTCACATGCACATTCTCTTTGCTAATCTCAATGTGGTGGTACCTCCTACCCTCAACCCCATCATTTATGGAGTGAAGACGAAGCAAATTCAAGAGAGGATTTTCCAGATGTTTTCTTTCAGTAAGGCATATTTTTGATGTAAACAGAGAAGTGTGATCTTAATGTTTTTTTCCCCTAGAAATTACATAACTGAAGAGCATCTGAAGTTTCTCCTGAAATCTTATGTTGTGGCAGCATTAAAAGTGAGAATGACAATAATGCTGAAGTAAAAGAGACAGTGTTGAGTTCTTATTGATTTTTTTGTCTCTTGTTTAGAATAAAGTAGTCTGAGGACAGCTTAATTTTTGTTTCATATTCAGGTTACTTGTAATATCCCCAGAAGAACTAAGAATAAGGTCCATATTCACAAACCAAGCAATTGAAAAGCAAAAGTCCATTTTTAATCTGCCAGATATTCACCCTCTGTTTTTATAAAATAGGTAAATATAATAATACAATACTTCATAGAACATTTAAGTACCACATTAGCAGTGTGACTTAGTCCCTGAGCATTTATGCTCTGAGTTCAAGATTAGAATTTAGATGTTCAATTTTGGTCATGACTATTAGTCCTCATGGGCTCTTAAATATTTAGCTTCAAAAGTGCCAAGCATAAAATGAAAATGATCTATGTATTATTTTATTATCAGTTGAAAACTAGCCTATATCTCATGAATACTGGATTTTCCAGACAGAAAGAAACCTGTGTTTCTCTCCCTTTCTCAGGTAATACTAGAGCAACATTGAAATCTTTAAGAATAAGAACAACACTTTGCAATAGAGAGAATCCAACCTCATTAATGTGTGTGTGTGTGTTAATTAAACTATTGAAATTAGTTGAAATTATTTCTCCCTAAATAAATAAAAAAAAACCAGTTTCCTTCTAGGTCATTATACATGGTGATATAGACAGAATTTCCACCACCAGAAATATTTACAGTTAGTAATATTGGTAACAGGTATCCCTTAGGAAGTAAGTGCAATGATAGGATGTCACAGCACATAAAAACAAAGTGAATAAATATAGAGTGATCTCCACTATTCACTCAAATACACATGTAACTCTCTAATGTGTATGCATGTTCACAGCACTGAAAGTGAAGGTGACCTAAAGAATAATGTCATGAGTGCGCTGGATCTGTTTGTTAAGATGTTTCTTAAAACTGTAATGTAGTAGGACTGTCACAGAACTTGGACTTAAGCACTTCTATGGAGATGAAGCTTTAAGTCTTTTAGAAAGAAATGAGGTAATGTAGAATGATACATGTTATATGATCTCAAATACATAGAGGCACCAACTCAGACTCATATAGTCCCATATATGTGTTGTATTTATATAAAGTTAAAGAACAAATAAAATGTCATGTATATTATAGAAATGTTTAAGAAAATGTTTTAGCTAAGATAAATTTAAAACTTAATACTCTATCAATTTTCTCTTTTACAAGAAAGATACATTACACTAAATATTGTTTCATGATAGATATTCCTGTTTTCTTTATACAGTATAACCTTAAAGACAATTGTTATAATGTTAGATAATCTTTACTAGATATACAATTACCATAAATTATACACGATTTAGATTTGCTTACTTTCATTGTATCTTGAAAATATATTTAAATATATTTGGTTGTAGTTTTTCATCACTTACAGGAGTATTTTAAGACTTCCTTTTTGTGAAAGCATTAAAAGAGTATGGTGGTGGCTGTTTGATAATATCTATCACCAGGTAGCTGTTAGCAATGGCAAGGAAAATATATACACAGCTGTAGAATTATTAGATAACAATGTATATTTTTCAAAATTCAAAACATACATATTCAAAACATTTGCCTAACTCTACAAATGAAATGTGTGCCTATTGAAGTCTGTCAATAAAGCTCACATCTACTAATAAATTCCTTGGAATTGATAAAAATTAGAAAGAATAAAACTTCTATGGTCATCACTATCACTGCTGAGAATTTAAAAAGACCTATACATTGAGAATGTAAGAATGGAGAAAACTGGCTGTTCCAGAAGAGAAATCTACACAATATCCCAGTTGTCAGAATCCTAATTCCTTGTATGTGTATGAGCAAATGACTAGAGGACCAAGATACAAAACACCCCCACGGTATGAGGGAAAAAAAAGGCCCAGAGCTCAGCATGACCTGAATAAGTGATTTTTTTCTCAGCCAAATTGAAACATTTTATAATTCACAAGAGATGCAATGGAGTTTATAGAAAAAAATGAGGCTCTTATGGGAAGTAATTAAATTAATTGTTCTCTGGCTATGCATGACAAACCTTAAAAGTAGTATCTTAAGAGTCAATGTATTTCTAGTTGTTTTAATCCCAACATAAGAATAAAAGATAAGAAAGTCAAGGAGTAAAGTAAAAAGCTATGAGTTGGCAACACTTAAGCACGTGAGACTGAGATCAGCATCCTGCAGTCGGAGCTGGGCAGAATCCACAGGGTCCCCTCTACATGTAGTTGTAATAAAGTTAGTGCTGAACACATTCTGCACTCGCTGGTCAGCCCTGGGGTATCACTGGAGGGCAGTGTCAGGACGCCCTCCTTAGTCCTTCCCCAAGGACACCTTCCAGAACCAAAAGAAGATGAACTTGGAACTTCTAAGCTATGCATTAAAAGTTGAGATAGAGCTAAGTGAGTAGATAGTGTGACAATTTGATTCCTACCAGCAAAACGTGTGACTTAAGTTGGAATAAAACTCTTTCAAATATAGTTGTAGAGAGAAATTCAGCTTTCATTCCCATTGAGCACAAATTTTCATTAGAATCTGGGGCAGTGACTTATGTTCATTTGTTAAAAATGAACCATAAAAAAAACAATGATGCTAGCACAGGGCATACTCACCATGCTCTGTGCAGTGTTATGCATGAGCATTCCTGGATATAGCACATGTTAAACTTGACATGCTCCATGCAGTGTCTGAGCATTCCTGGCTGCACTGAGCACAACTGCAGATTCAAGCAAAAGGATCAATGTCTAAGCTTATGACAAAATTAGTCATGTGGATTTTTGAGTTGAAGTTAAATAATATTACTGCAATATTATTCCTTTGCAGAGTTATGCATGCCCGAAGATTGAGTTTATCCCTGTCCATACATGCATGAAGTATGAAGTGTCGGTTTTCATGAAATAAACTCTCTTTCAAGCTAAATCAAATTTCTGAGTATTGAAAGTTGCCTGTGTTCATCTTACACTGCCTTTCTTGAATGTATTAAAAAAATGTTTTGTTCAGTCCTTGGCTTTCACTTAAAGCTTTCATTACACTGAATGTTGAGATGAAGACAAAATAGTCTTGATTATACTTTGGTTCTGTGAATCAGGAAACAAAATCAATGCTGAATTTTCTGTATGTTATGTTTTCTGCCCAATCATAATAAGATACTGTCATTGACTTACTTTTAACCTTGGCTCTTCGAATATGTATTTATTACATAGAGTTGCATTAAGGGATTAGTAAAGTCCAATTCATCTATGCAGCTGTTATGTCTTGACTCTGAAGTTCTTCACCTTTATCTTGACATTTCTTTTCTGCAGGCATTGAACTTTAATGTGAATGTCACTTACCATTTCATAAGAAATCAAATCTACACTGTTCTACTGCAAAGGAACATAACTATTACTATAAAGAAAACTCTCCATTGTATTTTTTAAATCAATTTTATAGTATCTTGTTTACTGCAGAAGTCCATCATACTGACGTTTTTATTAAACATTCTCCTTGGATTTTCAGATATAGGAAAAATCATTGTGAGTACTTGAGTCTTACCTGGACTGACACTCTGCTATGTGTTATACTTCATCCTTATTGTATGCATCCTAAATGTAGACGGAGAGGTCTTCAACTCAAAGATAAAAAGGATAAGACATTGAGATTCTAAGATTTCTCTATACCTAAGTAAACTTGATATAGCTTTCCAATAATCTCATCCTATCCCGTTCGTCATGGAGAAAAGAATCCAGGCATGTTTCAGGCATGTGTATTTGACCTTGGTATATGAAAAAAAATTATCCATTGTCATTATACACTCCTAAGGTTAAATGAGCCTGAAGCATATGCTTTTATTTGTGAGGGTATTTTTGAAGCAAACAATTTGATTTTAAAAATGCTGCAGAACAATCTCTGTATGTTCACATGTCCCTTGGTCCTTTTGTGCCTGGAAAGTACTGTTTCCTTTGAGTCATCTCTCACCTTTCTGCCCCCTCTTCCACATTGCTCCCTGAGCCATACACAGAGGGTTTGATGAAGACATTTCACTTAAGTCTAAATGCTCCAAAGTCTCTCAGTCCCTGCAGAATGTCCAGTTGTGGGTTTCTGGGTTAGTTCCCATCTACTACAAGAAGCTACTCTGATGATGGCTGAACAAGGCTCTGATCTGTGAGTATAGCACAATGCTATTAGGAGTCAATTTATTACTATGTTTTGGTTTTTAGAAGAATGATAGTATTTGGTTTTCCTCTAGGGCCCTGGTATATTCAGTCTCAGGTTCTTGACTACCCTAAAAAATGCAAAACAATAGTGCTCAAAAGGTTTGCACAAAGTCAAGCCAGACAAAATTCTGGTACAGAAGATGGGGTTTGGGGACACAAAGTCTTACTCATACAATGGATCTATAAGAATCTGATTCCTGCTGGAAGAGAAAAATTCAGTGACATCCCTGATATATTGACCAATGCCAGGGCAAGCCCTACACCCAGGAGTGGTTGGTCAATACCAAGTGAACTCTATGAGTATCTTTATTTTGTGTGTGTGTGTGTGTGTGTGTGTGTGTGTGTGTGTGTGTGTGTGTGTGTGAGAGAGAGAGAGAGAGAGAGAGAGAGAGAGAGAGAGAGAGAGAGAGAACACAAAAAGAAATTGAATCAGTAGCGAGGTGGGGGTGATCTCAGAAGAGTTGGGAGAGAAGAGTGAATATAAACAAAATGTACAAAATCGTGAAGAAATAAATAAAATCATTATTTAAACATTTTAATAGAAAACCCATGAAGTCTAAATATGTATAGACTGATTATAAGGATTGGCAGAGCAAAAGTAATTACATGTTTAGTGTCTGAAACATTATGCATGAATAATATTTACAATGTTTAGGCCTCTACTCTTTGTGTTCAAGTATAGAACTTCTATAATATATTATTACTTATTTCACTTTAAGAACAAGGAAAAGTGAGATAAGATACAGTCTACCATGCAATGTATTCCTAAAGAATCTGTTGCCAGGTGATGGGGGTGCATGCCTTTAATTCCAGCATTTGGGAGGCAGAGGCAGGCAGGTCTCTGTGAATTTGAGGCCAGCCTGATATACAAAGTGAGTCCCAGGACAGCTGGGGCTACAAAGAGAAACCCTGTCTTGAAAACCAAAACAAACAACAAAAAACAAGCAAACATACAAAAAAAAAAAAAAAGAGAGAGAGAATCTGTCCACTGATGTACTATTACCTGGCTGCTTCTTCAGTACCCTGACACCACCAGCTGGTGAACTACATCATCATCCATGCATGGCCTGGGTGGAAGAGTTTGGATTTCTGAAGGCAAATCACACTTGAACACCATAAAGAAGGAGGGGCAGAATTAGTGGCAAAAGGATAGATAACTCAATGATGATCATGTGTGACACTGAAGAAAGGAGTATGAGTGACTTGTCAAAGCGACAAAATGTGGAACAATGGTACAGTGTGGCTGCCACACAATGAGGAATTAGTCAGCCAGATTCTGTCTATGCTTAAAATTTCTCAAACAAATCCTCCTACTTATATGTATGACTATTTAGCCTTCTAAGTATGTATGTTGACCTCTGGGGGAAAAATCATTAAATTACATGAAAAAAAATATTCCTTTGACAAGTTGTCCAATAAATTAAAAATACACTTCTCAGCTTTATAAGAACAATGAATTGTTTATCTGCATACACAGAGCACAGGAGCTTCTGGGGCCTTGTTCCAATTAATATAGAGGTTGCGGATCATGAATCTGAAAACATGAATTTGCTAATTGGCAAAGTACGTTTAGTTAGAGCATTCTTCTACAATGGAGAAACCAGGATGACAAAAAAAAATGATCCTTATGGGAAGATTTTTCATTGAATATTTGTTTAATTCCAGAAGCTAATTTTAAGCAATTTTAGCATTTTATTTGTATAAGCCAATAGTGGTCAGATTTAATACCCAAATTTATTTGGATTTCAGATTTTTAAAAGATTTGGTCAAGAGGCTTTGGTTCACTTTCCTTTCAGTTGTGTTTGGAATCTGTAATTGAACACATTTTTTCCTAAAATTTAATTGTTTACAGACTGATTAGAAATGCTAACAATTTAAAATTAGGAAACATCCAAGTTCTTCTATATGTCTTCACTCATTGGAATAGAGTTAATCTTTGTAATCTTGCTTAAGCATTCCCATGTATATTTATGCTATCCCTGTCAAATTCAGGCACTTTTCATAAATCTGTGATTCTGGATCAAGCATGATACACTGTTGTCTCTTCATTATCTAGCATAAGTAAAATTCATCAATGATAATCCATATTATAATGTTTGATTAGGTTTCACATATAGGAAATAATATACTGAACTCTTTCAAATTTCAAAGAAGTGGTATTGTTACTATACTAAAAAACTAGTTTCTATTATATTGATCATCCTCAATTTCAACTGATGCCAGTGTTACCTTGCACGAACAATATTCACCAAAGTGGTCTGCATAGTTTTCAGTTTGTTTACTTGTCGTTTGTGCAGATGAAATATGTGCCACAAATTTCTGAGTTTAGATGCCATTACCTATTTTATGGAAAAATAATAACACTGGATATTTTAAAAAACTGACATATGGGAATATGTTTTAAACTAAGATGTGCTAAGGCCATTCAGATTGATAGTATAGGCTGTTTTTCCTACATAGTTGTTCTTATACTAAATTGTGGACAGGTCAAGTGTTAGGTAGGTCTGTATATAGGTATAGTTGACTCAAATTTAACACAGGAAAAATCTTCAAAATTCCTGGATGATGAATATATGTGTGCTCAGTGGCACAGCACTTGTCTGTATGCACTAAACTCTCAGGTTGATTCTCGCATCACAAAGGAAACAGATGATGATAAATTACACATTATTTTCACCTCCATGGGTTATTACTTTTTCCAGAGGCTGCAAATTATTCAGTTGTTGATTTCTAATATTATAAAATAATCACATTCGCACAAAAATCAAATATGTTGTAAGTGGCAACTGCAACATTTTCTGGCCTTTCTTTGCTCTTTCTGTTAGAGCAGTCAGAGTGTGGGTCATTGCCTTTGATAGAGATTTTGTTATCCTGTCCATGATATTCTTCTCACACTAGTTAAACACTCAGTGTGCCTTCTTCAGTTTTCAGTTAGTTTGTTCATTTGCTTGATTGTTTTGTTTTAATTAATATTTGAAAGTAATTGGCTTTCCTTTCCTGTTTCTAGAGTCCTGCTGTCTTTAGTTACTATTGTAGTAAAAGCTGGAACTGGGGTAGTTAGATAAACTGATGTTGAAAGCAGAAAGAAAGGAAACCCAGAAGAATCTGTCATGAAAAGAGGAAAAGAGGCACATGTAGAAAGGTAATAGAGACAATATATTAGTTTCTCAGGTTCAGCTGAGCATTTTATTGTCATTGCTTACATTGTTGGGCTATGAAAAGATAGACATCCAACGTGCATCAAAGATACAGATTCAGTAACATTCGATTTTCTGCTTAACTATCTGAAGAAAATCCCCTGGTATGCCATATCAACCATGGCAGAGAGGCAATGGAGTGCTGATGCCCATATAAAATGGCCAGTCTGAGAAAGGGTAAAATAAGACTGCATTTCTTCAAAAGTGTAAGGAGCCTACAGGAAACTCACAAGGCACAGCAAGATCCCACTCCTGAATTTGCAAGGCTCTGAAGACTTTGAGCAGGAGTATATTTATGCAATGCTCCTGATATAAATGTCAGAGTCTGAGAAGTAAGAGAAAATGGGTTTCAAAGCTTGAGAAGTAAGGATGAAAGTTATAAATGAGTCACTAAATACAGGAGAAAAAAATCTATTGAAGTTCAATGAAGGTCACAGAAAGTTGGATTCCTCAAGGAAAAAAGCAAGGTGTAAATGTCAACTAGGTAACCTAGGCATCATCACACTGAAGATGCAGGCTTCCCCAGCCCTCTCACAAGATCCTAGAAGGTAGGTCATCTTTGATTTTGGTGCTTATGACAAGAGATGCACATGGGTGTGTTTTAAAGAGACCTGTGGAGGAAAGGAATACTTTAGCACAAATTATGAACTTCCACTGGGCAGAAAGTATATTTGGTTAGTTTAGATTATTATTGTAACTTGTTATGCTGTGTTTGATTGACATCCCTGGGAGGCCTGCTCTTTTCTGAAGGTAAACAGAGAAGGAGTGGACCTGGGCAAGAAGGGAAATAGGTGAAGGGGAACCATGAGGAGTAGAGGGAGAGAAACTGCAGTCAGGAAGTAATGTATGACAGAAGAATAAATTTAAATTTAAAAAAAAATAAATTCTTTAAGTATAAAAGGGAAAGTTGGAGTTTTAAACAATTTTATTTAAACAGAAAACTTTAGATAATAAAGTGAAAACATCACTACAGCAGAATTGCTTGTGTTATAATGTATGCTAAAAAATAATTGTCCCAAATTGTTTTCTGTTCACAAGTTTCTGGACAACTTTAAAATTCTTACTTGTAACATGAAAAACATTAAAAAGTACAATAAGGAAAAGGCTATGCAGTAAAATACAATATCAACTGTAGCAGAAATGTTAATTTCAGAGCAAATTGTCTCACCGTTATTTTTGAGTAACTTTAAACTACTTTTCTTAATGGTTTGATGTAGAGATGTTGAGATTTATGATTTACTATCCTTAGCATTGCTCTGAAGATTAAGGCTAAGAATTATAAGTTATGTTCCTAAGAAGTCTGTTTTGTACATTTTATTACAAAGAATGTAATTGTCTTCTTTTGTGAGGCTCTTTTCAATAATAATTATAAAGCTATAAATATTTAAAATCAGAACTTTCAGTTAGTAAGAGATTGTCATAACTGCTGCAAGCCACAAAAAAAATATAAGAAGTAGGAATTCAGCTGATTATCACAAAGCTATACCTAGAGGAGTTAAGAACTCTTCAGAGGATGAGGCCAAGGCTCAAGAAGTCTTGGTAATATTAACTTTTGATTATTAGCTGTCTCCTTTTATGAATTCCTCGCGTGCTATTGTAGCTTTTCCATCATTTACTGGGTACCATTTCCCCTCTATGAATGGAATATTTAGATAACCTTCTGTGCTGACAACTATACACAGTCAGAACCCCAGTTTAAGCCTCTCTGTAATTATTGTCATTAGCAGCATCCGGCCAGGACCATCTACAGATGGATGAAAGTATCTTATCAAAGATACCTCTGTACTCTGTAAGAACAAACTTAAGCACCCAGATTATCTGTTTGAGAAGGCCTGGTGGATGTGCTAATTAAGTTTAACTTTCTCCCTTTTCGAAGTCTTATCTCTAGTTTTAGATCTACCTTTAACTATTAATTCAGAACTAAAGGGTTTCTACTTACAGGTACGGTACGTGAAGCTGACTCAGGCTGTCCTGGTATGGAATGCATACCCCCACCCTGCCAGAAAACTAGCAGAAACCAAGACAGCTTGGACAGATAAGGGGCCAAAGGAAAATAAGGCAGTTTTATTTTCACTTGTCACTGATAGACTCCTAACACTAACTAACCACTTCTAAGAATATAGTTGACTACATAAAAAGCCCCTTACTCAGATATTAACCGAATTTAGCCCTCAGTTTTTTCTATTCCCCATTAGTCACTTTCCTTTTGGGTTGCAGATGAATGATGGCTGACAACTACTGTTCTTTTGTGTGGATCTTATTGCCTCTCCTTTTGACCCTGAGGGAATTCAAGCCTAGTGACCTTGCCTTAACCAGAGCATTGCCATTGCATGGATATATAATTGTAAACCTCAGAGACTAAAAGGACAATTTTATTGGAAAACTAGATGAAGAACTAGAAGGATGAGACGGAAGATGAGGAAGAGCCAGATGTGGCAGAAATAAGATGAAGGAATTAAGATAACCTTTAGAGGGTACAGCAGATGAATGCAGAGAGAAATCCAGCAAGGAAGGAGCTAGGCATGAGAGCAGAATAGAAGCTAAGCAGAGAGAGAACTGACTCAGAAGAATACAATGAATGGACTAAAGAATTTTTTGTATGTAGATTTATTAGAGTATCTCTCAGATTAATCCACCACCAGTTGCGTCTCTTCTGGAACGCTGGGTGAAGGCTATTGAGGGGCTGGACCCCAATAGCTTTTGTTAACTATCTGAGGAACATTGTTGTAAGTGAAATAAAGGATGAAGAAAAAGCTAAACTGGTACTATGTAATTTACGTGACCTTATTAACACTGAAACTGTAAGCTAGAAATAAGTGTGGCTGTGAATTTGAGGGAGTGCAATCGCATGTGGGAAACTCTGATACAGCCATGGTAATAGGTTCATGGTGGTAAATAGTTTCCAACATACTCATCAGGTTTTATATCTACATTTTATAATTATAAGGTTCTTTGTGATTGTACTTCAATAATTGTGCTTTAAATTATTGGATGAATGTTGAACATAGCAGTTTATAATGTTTTTATTATAAATAATATGAATATTTTAAGGAAGGTTACATTAACAAAGGAATGTTACCTACCTTATATGTTGTTCATTTTGGTGTTTTGTCAACTTCTGCTTATTGTTAAATGTTTTATAGCAACTGTCAGACCAGTTTGAACTAAAAGAGGCCCACAAGGGAGGCAGGAAAGCACGGTCATGTGACTTGAAAATAAACAAAGCATAAAATATATCCAACTCTTTTCATACAATGCACCCTAAAATTTGATGTGGCTGGTTGAAAGTCCATTTAAAGAATAAAGAATAATATCTACCTCAGAGTTTTTAAGGAGATGTTAAGTTAGTAGGTAATTTCTGTTACATAGTCACAGCAATGTTGTAACTATTACTGGAGATTTAAGAAAGAGAAAATATGAATCAAAGAATATTTTTGTATGATTTAAATGGTCTTCCTGTGTTAGTCTTTATTCATATGTTCATGAGTATCTCTGTTACCATCTATAGGGTGGTGACCTGTGAAGCTGTGGAGTGTTGGACAACATAGCAATGAAATTGCTTCTTTTGTTTATTTAATAACGGTTAAGTGACTAAACAGTCCAGTTTCACAGGCTGCTCATTTACTATGTGCTAAGTGGCTGAAATAATTGGGATTTCATTTATTCCATTAATATGTTGCTTAGATGAACAAAAATAGATTAAGATAATTGCTGATCTATAATAATCATCAAAGGCTATAAACCAAAAAATATCAGTTTCCTAATGAATGTAAAAAGAAGTACACATGTGCAAGTGGCCACATAAGATATGGAATTTATGAGTAAGTCAACTTGATATATAAAGAAAAGTGGAAGTAATATAAATGTTTAATTCAAGTTTTAAAAGTTGAAAACAGGTTAAAAAGATGATTCTGAGTGAATTTCCTTTACATATTCTAGTTTGTAAAGTTAACTACAGTGCTATCGAAGTCATTTGCACTGGCTTAAAAGCAGCTATGAGAAAAGGAAAGGAGAAAATTTACAACATGTGAAACATCATTAAACACCAGGTAACACAGTTACTTACTGAATTTCACCCTTTGTAAATCTTCAAGTTGACTTTCAAATATATATTCACAGCAGATTTAAGATCCTAGGTTCCTTTCAGGAACAATCTCTGAATCCTTGCTCGTATCTGTTGAGTCTTGATACTGTAGATAATGGGGTTCATCAAGGGTGGGAAAAGGATGTAGATGTTGCCCATGAGGACATGAACCAGTGGAGAGAGGTGCTTCCCAAAGCGGTGAACCATGGTCAGACCAATGATGGGGATGTAGAAAACCAAAACAGCAGAGATGTGAGATACACAAGTCTGCAAGGACTTGATTCTCTCCTCCTGGGAAGCAATGGATAGAACTGTGTGCAGAATCATAATATATGACATTAATATGAGTACTGAATCCAGCAACAGGTTGCTAATTACCAAGGCTAGACCATAGATGCTATTGAAACGGATGTCTCCACAGGCCATTCGAATTAAGTCTTGGTGCAGGCAGAAAGAGTGAGAGAGGAAATGAGGCCGACAGTAATTTAAGAACTTCAGGCGGATGATGACTGGAGGAATGAGCATAGAGCTCCTACATAAGATGGCCACTCCAATTTTCACTATTTTGTCATTGGTTAGGATAGAGGAATAGCGTAGAGGGTTGCAAATGGCAATGTAGCGGTCAAAGGACATGGCAAGGAGGACAGAGGACTCCATGCAGGACAAACCATGAATGAAATAAGACTGTGCAATGCAGGCATCAAGACTGATCTCTTGAATGAAGCCCCAAAGGATACCCAGGACTGTGTTGATAGTGGACAGCCCCATGCACAGATCTGTGAGGGCTAACATGGCCAGGAAATAGAACATGGGCTGGTGCAGGCTTGGCTCAGTCCGGATCACATGCAACACCATGCAGTTTCCCAGGAACACTGTCACATAGATGATGGAGATGGGGACAGAGATCCAGAGGTAATAAATCTCTAAACCAGGGAAACCAGTCAAAGCAAACCCAGAACTACTGGAGTTTGTGACAGAGAAAGCATACATTGTTAGAAGATTGAAAATATCTTTGGAAAGATTTTGTCAATCACATGAATTTCCAATGCTATAATTTTTAGTAATGTCTACTAGCTGTTTGGAGGAAAACAAAATGTGATATAATTTCCCTAAATAGCAAGATACATACATGATCCTTTGTTGTTTATCATCAGAAAACCCTGTTGTCTCAACACAGACCTTTCAGTGCTCCTGTTGAGGGATGCCAGGAAGCCTGGGAGTTTTATGCATGATCAGCAACACCCATGGGCTCATGAGATTTAGATCATGGGAGAGTCTGCTGGGAGTCTGCTCAGTCCTAAAATAGGACAGTGCTCTGTCACTCATTTGTTCTGAACCTAGGAGAATTCTTCTCTCTGGTGTGACATCTGGGTTAAAGATGTAAGCCACCATCACCAAGCCAATATTTTTAGATAGTAAGAAATTTTTAAATCTTACATTAACCTGGGTTGGTTTTATCCTCAGGATAAAGCTCACTATCTAGATAGTACCTTTGAGAGAAGACAGCTTTTAAATACAATAACAGTGAAAACTAACAATCAAGTATATTATTTATATATTCTCTTAACAGAGATCCAGTCAAAATATCAGTGACTAGTGTAATGGTTTTTTCAGCTATAAAAATGAGTTACTATGATCATAAAGTTGATAGTTTAATTTTAAGAGAAAATCCCATGGTTTTCTGTGAAGCTTTTTCCATATACCCGTGGAAGCATGAACCCTTCTTGTGATGTTTTATTCATGTTTATAACATAAAAATAATTCTATAGGGTGCAGGCATCTGTCAGGATAGTGTGACTCTTCATTGCATTGTAAACTCTTTTGTTTTGGTAGAATTTGTATTTGCTACTACCCAAATAAAATGAACAACAGAAGTCTATCTGTAATACTGAACAACTATATCAATTAGAGTACTGCCATAATATTTGATTATAAGGTCTTATCATATTTTCTGGATCAGACATCCTTATAAATTATGAATCATTTTATATTTATTCTGATTTTAAATAGAATACCCCAAATACTCTTGTTCTCTGCCTGTTGCCTGTGGCTCAGGATGTAAAGTTCTCTGCCAGTGCCCCAGCCTATCTGTTTCCACTGTGATAATCATGGACTACCCTCTGAAACTGACCTTATTTCTGAGACGTGCCATAGATTGAAAAAGCGAAAATGAGGGTAGCAGGAGCTGCAAAGTTGATGGTGGCTGCTGCAGTATTTGTATTGACATTTTGTGTTATTTCTCAAGTATTTGAAATTAAAATGGATGCAAGCTTAGGAAATCTATTTGCTCAGTCTGTGCTGGACTCAGCCACTCACTCTACGAAGCCTCCCAGGTACAAATGTGGAATCTCAAAAGCATGCCCTGAGAAGCATTTTGCTTTTGAAATGGCCAGTGGAGCTGCCAATGTCGTGGGGCCCAAGATCTGCCTAGAAGACAACGTTTTGATGAGTGGTGTTAAGAACAATGTTGGAAGAGGAATAAATGTTGCCTTGGTAAATGGGAAAACAGGGGGAGTGCTAGACACCAAATATTTTGACATGTGGGGAGGGGATGTGGCACCGTTCGTTGAGTTTCTGAAGAACATACCAGATGGAACAGTCGTGTTAATGGCAACACACGACGATGGAACAACCAAACTTACTGATGAGGCGTGGAGGCCCATTGCTGAGCTGGGTAGTAGGTCCATCACCAGCCTTGGTTTTCCAGATAACTGAGTCTTCTGTGGTGGGAAGGGCATTAAGATAAAAAGCCCCTTTGAACAGCACATAAAGAGCAATAAGGATACAAACAAGTACGAAGGATGGCCTGAGGTGATCGAGTTGGAAGGATGCATCCCCCCAGAAGCAAGACTGAAGGGAGTGTGGAGAGGAGAGGAACGCACTTTGACCCTGAAGGAGAGCTGGGAAGCAGCCGCTCGGTGTACATATTTTAGTAGCATGCAGCCAGCCAGGGTGTGCATGAGCCAGATCGCTCTGTCGATTCCAGGATTATTTATTGCTAACATAAATGGCTACCTTTGTAAATAGTCCTCATACTGAACAAATCACTGAGCCATTTTTAAGCACAGTTCCCTAAAAGTGCAATGTTTAGATTTGAGTGGCAATAATGTACTTTAATTCTAAAAGCGTATTCAGTGGGTAAGCAGGCAGGCTGTAAAGGCATTGATTTCTATTCTGGTTACTGTAAAGTTATCATGGAAAAATACATGGCTTTTAGGGAGGAAATTTTGTTCGTACATATGTCTCTGTATAAATACCTGGCATGTGATGACAGTATCCTTTAAATTAAAGAGATTTTTGGCTAGTTGAATGTGTAATGTTATCTTACAGTCTGACTTCCAGTGTACTTCTTTTTGTAGTCTTTATTTTTCCTTCCAAGGAAACCAAGAAATAAAATATTTCACATGAAAATTTTCATCAGCTTTGTGAAAAGCACAACAATTTTTTTAATACATTGAAAATGAACATTAATGTAGGTGTCATTTGGGGCTCATCTTCTAGAGTTTGTGTTAGTGTGAATTATGTGATTTTGTATAAGCTATTTAGAGTAACCCTAGAGGGTGGGAGAGGACCGGAGAATCAGGTAAAGTCCCTTCCTCAACCTCATCAGGTCATCCAAGACAGCTGGGCTAGCGCAGTTCGGGTGATGCAGACATTGGTCTGCTTTGCCACCTTTATTGACCACGTGGTCTTAGAAGAGGAATTCTTTGTTATCATAGCTTTGATTTGTAAACCAAGAAATTCTGGTGTTTACTTCCAACTTCATAATAACAACCGTTGCCTGAAATTGTAGCAGAATATTTGAAAAGTCCTAATTACTTTATTAGGGCACTAAATGCCTATCATATGTGACATATATGGAATAGCTTAAAATGCATCATAACCAAAAGTAGTTCTCATGCTACCTGTCATGGGATGAGGCAACACTTCAAACTGGAACCTAAAATGTAGGTGGTTTGTATAAAAATCAAAAAGCAGTATTTGCTATTTTGTTAAAAGCTAGAAGCAGTTCAGATACTTCTTGAATATTGCTGACCTTGTGGTACTGTTTCTTCCCACAAACTGAATGTAGTAGTTCATAAGAGACACATCTGTGTTCAGACAAGTTTTGTACACTTTAAAGAGTTCTGGTGCTTCTATATCCATATCCATATAACTCATATCCAGCATGTATGTCTTGACATGTAAAATATTTCCCTTGATTTTGTAAGCCGTTTTATACTTTCAGGGGATTGAAAAATAAATGTTGCAATTTTTTTAAATAAAAAAAGAATACCCCAAATACATTTGTAATGATGTCTACAAATTCTTCAAAGAATTAATAGTATTTTTTCCATTCGTTCCATAAATTTCACTTCTTAATTATTATTATCAGTAAAGAAATTTAGATCTCAAAGAGTTATTTTTACTTCCATTTTTCTGCAGTGGTATTCACAACAGCAATGACATAAAAGTACCAGGTTTTCACTACAGAGAAAATGGTAAAGAAAATAATGTATCCCAACAAATTTAATGTTATCCAGGCTTAGAATAGAAAATATTGCCCTGTGTGTCATCGTGAATGAAACAATTCATTGTGCTAAGTTGAGTAAGCCAGGTAAAGAAAGATAAATGTTTCTTGCTCTCATTTAAAATTTTGAATTGTATAATATTTACTTTTGGAGAAAGGAGGTTAAAGTGGCTGTGGATGGAGGTTGTAGAATAAAGAAATTTGAAAATGTTTTAGAAGTTAAAACTTTCAAGCAATGTGTAACATACTAGCTATAGTTATTAAAATGTGTGTTATATAATAAAAGTTACATGAGAGTCAAGGCACATACCCATGCACACACATATACATGCACAAGCACAATCACACATAAATACAAATGGTAACTATGTACATAATTAATACGTTCCTTTCTTAACAGTTTTGACACATTCTGCCCCAAGTTAAGCACAGATATAACTATCAGTAAGTAAAAATGTGAGGGGGGAAAACAGACCATGACGTCATTTGTTAAATTATTTTTAGCCCTTCTGATTGGGGTAAGTGAAATCTGAAAGTAGTTTCAGTTTGTTTTCCTCTGATAGCTGAGGTGACTGAAAAATAAATATATATGAATATATAAGAATCCTGGAATGCAATAAATCCATGGAAGTCTGCTTAAGGAGTATTAGGAAAATTTATTAGGGTAAATTGAAGAAATACACTCACTTATAGAGAATGGAGTAGACAGCTGAAGTTATCCTCTGATTTGACTGGGAGTGAATCCACCTGGCAGTTCGATCATACCAGGAAGTAGGCAGCAAGGAGAAGGGGCTCATGAGCCTTCTCCCTTTCCTTTTAAGAGGTCACATGCAAGGGCAAGAAGCTCCACCTCCTTCAGGCCCTATAGGCCAAGTTCATAGGCAGAGCAAATACCACCACATTTCCTCTTTTTGTCTAAATAAGAAGGTTCTAAACTTTATGCAAACTATATACAATAAGAATAATTATCAGCCGGGCGTGGTGGCGCACGCCTTTAATCCCAGCACTCGGGAGGCAGAGCCAGGCGGATCTTTGTGAGTTCGAGGCCAGCCTGGGCTACCAAGTGAGCTCCAGGAAAGGCGCAAAGCTACACAGAGAAACCCTGTCTCGGAAAAAAAAAAAAAACCAAAAAAAAAAAAAAAAAAAAAAAAAAAAAAGAATAATTATCAAGCGTTGTCCAGGAAAAACAAAGGGTAATAACATAAACAAAAATGGAACTACAACCAACAAGAACAACATCAAACAAGAAAGACAGACCAAATGTCCAGAAATGTCCAGATCATAGGTAAATGGCAAATTACCGAGATTACCCCAATAGCTGTCCTATCCTGAAGTTTCTAACTCTAGTACTTAATATGTTCTAGCTAAGATACAAGAAGATTGTAACTGTAACTATCTAGTCTTCAACTCCATCAAAGACCTGAGAAGGAAGATAATAATATCTGAGAAAATGGAAAATGCAAGCAAGCAATTTCTAAAATTCTTCCCAGAATAGACAGACACAGCCAGCAGCCTGGACAGTCACTTAAAATTTCTCAGCATCTTTGGGCATCCAATTTGGCTACAGGTCTAGAATATCTGACAGACCATTTTCAGAATCAGGAATTTTGAAAGGCCATCTTATCTCATCTTGATAAGGTTCAGTAGTCGCTTTTCCTTGTATCCTGTTCATCCAAAAAGGACAGCATTCATACTGTCAGCAGTCAAGGCAAGGGCAGTTCTTTGCCCAGCAGGCCATTTTGTGCCAAGAAGAAGACAAACTTTCAAATGGAAATGTCTTAGAAGCCCAACATTCTCTCGGGGTCAGATCTGTGCTGTCAGGAGCAATCATGTCTCACATCAACAGAATTCTAAGTTATCAAAACATTTAAATATCATATTCTCTAGACCTATGAAGTGTTTGAATATTATGTATCCATATAACATATGTTTCTGTAATTCTGAAGAGCCTAACTAACATAACTATAGAAATGATAAGCATCAGTGACTATAGTTCTGTAAGTCTTATCTACCTAAATAAACTAAGGGCTAAGTTTACACATTAACAAGGTAAATAGTCTGTAAGCAGATGTACCATATAAGGACAGTGACCTCAAAATTGTGACAATACACAAAATATCTTAAACAGAGGTAGAAATATATAGTGCAATATGCAGTATGACAACAGTACCCTTAATATGTATCAATATACAAAATATCCTAAACAGAGGTAGAACGTACATACAGTATGACAAATATAATTTTCTATTTCAAACAGGAGTAGAAATATATATAATACAACAAATATAGTTTTGTATTTGTATCAATATATAAATTATCTGAAATAGGAACATAAGAATAGTTTACATTTGTATCAAATATACAAGAATCTGTATCATTGCAAATTATCAAAGGCTGATAATGTGCTAAATCAGTAGTAGATATAATAATCTACCTTAATATACTATACCTATCCATTCCCTTTTTTCTTTTCTAAAGAATACTGAGTCTAAATTTTATTGTTCCACTCCCAACCCTATAACCATCCATCCATAACACTGAGAAAAATGAAACCTTTGGGAGGGGGCTGTTGTTTTCTTCAAATTGCTCCCTGCCATTTAGGGGGCAATGGTATTTCTGTGGGTCCTGTAAGAAAGCTTAGATAGCTAGGTCTCAATAGGACTAGCTGTAGAGTCTGCAACCAGTCTCAGATTAATGGGTCTGAGATTCTGGCTAGAAGTGTAGTATGACAGACCATCTCATCTTGGAACTATCCTGAAGAATTCAGTCCAAGGTTGATCATTGGGTAATTTTCTTAAGTACTAGGGTATCTTTCTGGACCGAATAGAGTCATAGTTTTGAGGCCTGATCTTCCTTCTGGAGCCTTCAGAGATTTCTATTGGGAAGAATTATTTTTCACTGTGGAAAATTTAAACACTATTAATATCAAAATAGAAAGTTTAGATTTATGCTGGGTTGAGAAGGGATTCTCAGACAGCAAGGACAAGCGTGGAAAGAAATAGAATCTTGAGAACAATGGTCCCTAGATTATTGGTTTTCTTTTATCTCACACCAGTTGGCTCATCCAATATAAGACAGAATCTCCTAATTTTTCTTTTAGCAATGTGCTTGGCCTTAGAGAGAGAGTCACATTCCAACTCCAAAGCTAGCTTGATTTATAATTGAATCAGGACCACAACTCTTCTAGAGTTAAAGAGACATTGATGTTAGGCAGTGAAATATTACCCTGTAGAGTATACTCATACCAATAGGTCCTTCCTTTATGCAGTAGACATTTAGCTGTCCAAGGCCTTATGAATTCTTGAAGATGGGCATTTCTACTGTCCTGTAAAGACAAAAAAACAGAACCCTGCACTGACCCTTGTTTGTTAAATTTTTCTTACAACTTGCAGAGTTGTCACATTGGTGAATAAGCTTTTACTTCTCCCCATCAAGAGGTTTCTCCTGTTTGAAGCAAATCTTTATTAATTTTGTTGGTATCCATAGCTTTTCTTCTCCTGCAGAAACAAAAGCAAAACCCCTTCCCCAACGTAGGATATATCCTGTTTTCCATTCCAAGGTCAACACATCTTTGAAGTAAACTGGTTGGTTTAGCTCAGGAGTCTTCTATATTGTCCAGTGTCTCTCCACAGCTGTTGTCCCTTTCTCACCAGCATTGAGAAAATTCAAGGTTAATAAAGCATTATGTAATCTATTTCTAGGGGTCATTGTTACCTCTTTCTGTTTATTTAGCATACACTTTAAAGTTCAATTGGATCTTTTTATGACTGCTTGGCCTGTGGGATTGTGTAGTATACCTGTAACATGCTTTATAGTGTAATAAACAAAAAAAAGGTCTCATTTTATTTGAGACTTATGCTGGAGCATTGTCAGTCTTAGTTTGTACAAGTATTTCCATGATGACCATAACTTCTAATAGGTGTGTATTACAGAGTCAGCCTTTTTAGAACTCATAGGAGTTGTCCATTGAAATCCTGAATTGGTGTCAAAGGTATGGTATACATATTCTAATCTTCCATGATGAAACACATCCATCTGTTAATTCTGCACTACCAGGAATAAATTCAATACTGAACATAAATATTTCTTAGTGTTTCCTCTTCTAAGTACTTTGTATATTGTAGATGCCAATCCTCTATCAGGCATGCAGTTGGCAAATACTTTTCCCATTATGTAGGCTGGCTTCTAACTTGAATGATGATGCCCTCTGTTGTACAGAAATGTTTTAGTTATGTGAAACCATATTTGTCAATTGTTAGTCTTTGGGCAGTGGAGTTTACTTTCAGTTCAAAATTTGATAAGTCAAATGGGACAATTGAACATTTCCTTATAAAATGAGTTTTGTGCTATGTGATTTTGTCCCACAGTTCACTAAAGAAAGGTTGAAGCACACTTGGAGTGAGCAAAGCTATGCTGCTGTGGTTATGTAGGTCAGAATGATTAAGACATTTTACAAAATAATAGTTTGAGCTTACAATGAATTCATTGGGTATAACTGACCTCATCAAAAGTCAGGAAGCATCTGTGCTCAGATGACCCTGGCTCTCCCATCCCTATTTTATTGTTATATGACTTTCTAATAGATATAAAGATTCAATTCAGTACATACAAAAAGATTACTTATTTTCTAATTTTTTCTTCAATTGTCTTTTTCCTTTTATTGAAAATAAATTTTATGCCTCACATAATATATCTTGATTTCAGTTTCCCCTTCCTCTACTCCTCCCAGGTTCCTCCATTTCTCCTCTCATCCAGATCCATTTCCTTTCTGTCTCACATTAGAAAACAGACTTCTAAAGAAAAATAATAAAATAAAATGGGATGAAACAAAAACTATCAAATCAGAATTGCACAAAATGAACAAACAGAAGGAAAAGAGCCCAAAGAAGGCATAAGAATCAGAGACCCACTGGTTTACACACTCAGGAATCCCATAAAACACTAACCTGGAAGCCATAATGTATATGCAAAGGACCTTAGGGTAAAAAGAGAGAAGCAAAAAATATATAAATAAAATTTATTTTAAATTTTAAAATTAATAAGTTAATTTTTGGAAAGGGAGAAAGCCCTGGTGCAGAATTCTGAGACAAGGAATCACCAACAATGCCACTGAGTCAGTTTGCTGTTGCCCATCTACTGTTGCTCATGCAGCCTACTGTTAAGAATAGTTTGTTTCCCTAGTGAGACTGTCTTGGAGAAAACTTAACTTTCCTGAAGACTATGGATGTTGAAGACTTCTTTAAGGCCTTCCCAGCCATTTGTTTTTCCTCTTTTGAGAATTCTCTGATAAAACCTCATCTTTTTTTTTTTTTTTTTTTTTTTTTTTTTTTTTTTTTTTGGTTTTTCGAGATAGGGTTTCTCTGTGTAGCTTTGCGCCTTTCCTGGAACTCGTTTTGGAGACCAGGCTGGCCTCGAACTCACAGAGATCCACCTTGCTCTGCCTCCCAAGTGCTGGGATTAAAGGCGTGTGCCATCACCGCCCGGCAATACCTGATCTTTTGTGTATAGTGAAAGTTCTAGTTTTGTGTTATTATGGGATTTCTGTGTGTGAAGGTGCGTGTCTCCATGGGTATATGTGTTTCTTGCACACTTTTCCATTGGCTGTCTTGTCTTATTTGTTTGTTTTTTCCTATTTAGGTTTGCGTGTTTGTGTTTTAGCTTATTTTATTTTTTTTAGATACCTGTTTATTTTCTAATGATAGAAAAGGAAAAACTGCTTGGCCTGTGGGATTGTGTAGTATACCTGTAACATGCTTATGCCACAATAAACACACCACTAAAGATCAGTTAAATTAAGTACAATCTGTTAATAATATTTGAATGAAATTTACACAAGTAGGGTCTTTTGTAACTTTTCTTTTATATACCATGTATTTTATTTATTTGTTTGTTTGCTTGTTTATTTGAATATTATTGTATTATAAGAGTGTTTGCTTACATGTATATAAGGGTACCACATACATGGATGGTGCCCACAGAGGCCAGAATATAACATTGGAAGCCCAAGAACTGGAGTTAAAAGATGTGAGGCATTGTGTCAGTGCAGGAAAGAAAACTCAGGTCAGCTGCAAGTGTGGCAAGTACTCTTAACTTCTGAGCCATCTCTCCAGTGTCTTTTCTAGATATTTTACATTGGTCAACTATCCATTTAACAATTCTTTTAAACAAGGACAATGGAATGTAGGAAATAACCAGGATTTGTCTGATAATAAAACAAAGCATGTGAAACTCATCACAAAATATTCCCTAAAATCTGACGTTTTTTCATGCCTTTGGTATTTCAAAATCAAATTATACAAAATAAAATGCTATCTATATCAAAACACTGCTGGATATATTACATTAGAAACATATAAATACTTTAAGAGTATATATATCAGAACTTTGAGATGTATATACTAAGTTAATATCTTATAAACATTTAAATGAAAAATAATCAGGGCACTTGATTGAAATATACAAATTTTAAATGAAATGAGACAAAGATATGAATTAAAGATAAATTCTTTTATGTCATTCAAATCTTCCTCCTTTCACAGTCACTATTATGTCACTATTACATACTGGTAAATATGATAATTACAAATGTCTATCTGTTCTGCTCTGCTACTTACTATGATTTAAGCATGGGCTGATATTTCCGGCCTTCTTACTATTCATATGATAGATTTAGGCAGATATGTGGATGGAGACACACCACCCGCAGGGTATTTATTGTTTTTTTTTGTATTATATATCAGCTGATTAAAATGGCCATTCTCTCAAAATGGAGAGATGGCTCAGCTATCAACAGGCATGTCCAGCTACTTACAACCTACTGTAACTCCAGCTTCGGGGAGACCTGATGATGCTGGTGTCAGCAGGCACCTGTACTCATGTACAAGTGAGCATATCCTTACCACACAAATATACATAATTAAAAATGACATAAATGTTATTTTAACATCCCAACCTCTTCATGACACTCATTCATTACAATGTCATTTGAATAAACTGTGAAGCAGAGATTACACATGCTAAATGAGTATGTTCACTGGAGTAGTAAGAGTGAAAAAAAGATAATTTAGTAATTTCATGAAGTCATATATTCATAAAAATTTACTTTTCACTGAATAGCAAGAATAAATGCATCCTAAACCCATTGGCCACAATACGGGAAGAAATTTCCTAGTCAAACTCATCATGAATTAAAACAAACTCTTCTACTAATATAATTGTCAGCACATTATGAGTTCACATTCTGATTTATATAATGGCCATAAATGTTATGTAAGTCAATGCCAATGATTCATGTTGGCTGTGGTAAAAAGTAGGAGGAAATATTTGTAAAATGTAAATTGTCAACAAAAGATGAATTCATTAGTCAAGTTTCAGGTCATGACAGTCCTCCTTTGTGAATGTACTTCTTTACTTTTAAACACAATCACTATGACCCTGAGGACTTAGGTTCCATTAAAGGAAAACAGTCTCTGGATTCTTATTCGTATCTGTTGAGTCTTGATACTGTATATAATGGGGTTTATCAAGGGTGGGAAAAGGATGTAGATGTTGCCCATGAGGACATGAACCAGTGGAGAGAGGTGCTTCCCAAAGCGGTGAACCATGGTCAGACCAATGATGGGGATGTAGAAAACCAAAACAGCAGAGATGTGAGATACACAAGTCTGCAAGGACTTGATTCTCTCCTCCTGGGAAGCAATGGATAGAACTGTGTGTAGGATCATCACATAGGAGGCAAGAATGAGCACAGCATCCAACAATAGGGTGCAAATTACCAGAGCCAGAGCATAGAAGCTGTTGAAGCGGATATCTGAACATGCCATTCGAATTAAGTCTTGGTGCAGGCAGAAAGAGTGAGAGAGGAAATGAGGCCGGCAGTAATTTAAGAACTTCAGGCGGATGATGACTGGAGGAATGAGCATAGAACTCCTACATAAGATGGCCACTCCAATTTTCACTATTTTGTCATTGGTTAGGATAGAGGAATAGCGTAGAGGGTTGCAAATGGCAATGTAGCGGTCAAAAGACATGGCAAGGAGGACAGAGGACTCCATGCAGGACAAACCATGAATGAAATAAGACTGTGCAATGCAGACATCAAGACTGATCTCTTGAATGAAGCCCCAAAGGATACCCAGGACTGTGTTGATAGTGGACAGCCCCATGCACAGATCTGTGAGGGCTAACATGGCCAGGAAATAGAACATGGGCTGGTGCAGGCTTGGCTCAGTCCAGATCACATGCAACACCATGCAGTTTCCCAGGAACACTGTCACATAGATGATGGAGAAGGGGACAGAGATCCAGAGGTAATAAATCTCTAAACCAGGGAAACCAGTCAAAGCAAACCCAGAGCAACTGGAGTTTGTGACAGAGAAAGCATACATTGTTAGGAGATTGAAAATATCTTTGGAAAGATTTTTGTCAATCACATGAATTTCCAATGCTATAATTTTTAGTAATGTCTACCAGTTGTTTGGAGGAAAACAAAATATGATATAATTTCCCTAAACAGCAAGATACATACATGGTCCTTTGTTGTTTATCATCAGAGAAACCTGTTGTCTCAACACAGACCTTTCAGTGCTCCTGTTGAGGGATGCCAGGAAGCCTGGGAGTTTTATGCATGATCAGCAACACCCATGGGCTCATGGGATTTAGATCATGGGAGAGTCTGCTGGGAGTCTGCTCAGTCCTAAAATAGGACAGTGCTCTGTCACTCATTTGTTCTGACCCTCAGGAGAATTCTCCTCTCTTTTGTGACATCTGGGCCTTTCCCTTCTTCCATGGTTCAAATGACCATGACAGACCTGGACTGTTTAAACTAATGTATCTTTTAATAACATAAACAATTATGTATCAGAAGTTAGAAGTATTAGTAGAAATTGAACTTTTTGGCGTGTACTATCATTATCAGATTTTTAAACTTCTCATCAATGTAAAATTTACTTCATTTTTTTCCTCTATTTTTTATGTAACTCTTCTCTGAATGAGTTTTTTTTTGCCTTTTTTGAATATCATGGTATTTTTCATTTGTTAATTTTTCACATATAGGAGAGCATAATTGGCCCAAATTATGAACTGTATATTTTGAGGCAAATATTTAGCTGTGTCTTTATTATTTGTGGACAAAATACATATATTCATAAAATAATGCAATCAAAATAGAAAACAAAACAACAACAACAATGAAAACACTAGTTTGTTCCTGGCCTTCTGCATATATTTGTCTCCCATATTAACTACAGAGAAGAGCATGCATGCATACAATTATTTGGTTATTCATGTTTATGAGTTAGCATACATGCTATTTTTGACTATGAATTCTACTAAATCATTGCAATTAGAAAAATAATTTAAGGTTTCAAAGTAAATAGAATTTCGATAGAAGAAAAGATTTCTATGTTTGTGAAATTAAAATCTTTCTCAAGAGTTTAATGATTGAAATTTTTTGAACTAGTTCAACTGTGTGTGTGTGTGTGTGTGTGTGTGTGTGTGTGTGTGTGTGTGTGTGTGTGTTTGAGACAGGGTTTCTCTCTATGTAACTCTGACTTTTCTGGAACTCATTCTGTATTTCAGGCTGGCCTCAAACTTTCAAAGATCCACCTGCTTCTGCCTCCAAGTGCTGGGATTAAAGATGTAAGCCACCATCACCCAGCTAATATTTTTAAATAGTAAGAAATTTTACATTCACCTGTGTTGGTTTTACCCTCACGATAAATCTCAACTTCTAAATAAAATAAAAATGAAAACTAACCCTCAAGTATTTTTATGTATTCTCTTAACAGAGATCCAGTTAAAATATCAGTGAAAAATGCAATGTTTTTTTCAGCTATAAATCTAAGTTATTATTCTTGTAAAATTAGACAGTCTAAAAGTAGCCAAAATTACTCAATGGAAAAAAGGAAGCATTTTTAACAAATGGTGTTGGCCTAACTGGGTGTTGGCATGTAGAAGAATGCAAATAGATCCATATCTATTGTCCTGAACAAAACTCAAGTCCAAGTGGATCAAGGATCTCAACATAAAACCAGTTACACCGGGTGGTGGTGGCACACACCTTTAATCCCAGCACTCGGGAGGCAGAGCCAGGCAGATCTCTGTGAGTTCGAGGCCAGCCTGGTCTCCAAAACGAGTTCCAGGAAAGGCGCAAAGCTACACAGAGAAACCCTGTCTTGAAAAACCAAAAAAAAACAAAAAAACAAAAAAACAAAAACAAAAACAAAAAACAACAACAACAACAAAAAAAACAGTTACATTGTTTCTGATAGAAGAGAAAGTGGGAAGTAGCCTTGAATGCATTGGCAGAGGAGACTAATTCCTAAATACAACACCAGTAGCACAGACACTGAGATCAACAATTAATAAATGAGACAACTTGAAAGTGAAAAGCTTCTGTAAGGCAAAGGACACTGTCAATACGAAAAAATAAAAAACGCAGTCTATAGAATGGGTAAAGGTCTTCAACAACCCCACACCCGACAGAGGCCTGATTTCCAAAATACATAAAGAACTCAAGAAACTAGACATTGAAATACCGAATGATCCAATCTAAAAATGGAGTACAGATTTAACCAGAGAATTCTCAACAAAAAAATCTCAAGTGGCTAAAATACACTTGCATTGTTCAATATCCTCAGTCATCAGGGAAATAAAAATCAAAACAACTCTGAGGTACCATCTTACACCTGTCAGAATGGCTAAGATTGAAAACACTAATGACAGCTTATATTGGAGTGGATGTGGTGAGAGAATACACTTGGACAGCCAATTCAGAAATAGATATGGTGGTTTCTCAGAAAAATGGCAATCAATCTACCCCAAGACCCAGCTATACTAATCTTGGCCATATACCCAAAGGACGCTCAACTATGTTCATAACAGCATTATTTACAATAGTCGGAACCTGGAACAACCTAGATGCCCCTCAACTGAAGAATGGATAAGGAAAACTTGGTATATTTATACAATGGAGTAATTACTCGGCTGTAAAAAACAATGACATCATGAAATTTGCAGGCAAATGGACAGAATTAGAAAAAAATCATCTTGAGGTAACTCAGACCCAGAAAGACAAACATGGTATGTACTCACTCATCAGTGGATATTAGCTGTACTGTAAAGGACAACTACAATCCACAGCCCCAGAGAGGCTAGGTAACAATGAAGGCCCAAAGAGGGATTTGTGAATTTCCCTGGGAAGGGGAAATAGAAGATATCGTCTGTGTAAACTAGGAGCTGGGACAAGGGAGAATGGGTGGACAAGAGTAGGGTAGGTTGGGGGCTGGATGGAGCGGGAGAGTAGTGAAAGAGATGTCTTGATTGGGATGGAGGAATTTCAGGGTTGGGAGAAACCTAGTGCCAGCTAGAGTCTCAATAATCCACAAGGATGACCCCAGCTAAGATTTCTAGCCATAGTGGAGCAGGTGCTTGAACTGGCCTTTGCCAGTAATCAGATTGGTAACCTCCCTAATTGTCATCAGAGATGCCTTCATCCAGTAACTGATGGAAATAGATGCAAAGATCCACAGCCAAGCACTATGCCAAGCTCCTGAGTTCCTGCTGAAGAAAGGGAGGAGAGATTGTAAGACCAGGGAAGTCAAGGTCCTGACAGGAGAACCCACAAAGACCGCTGATCTGAGCTCATGGACTCTAGACCAACAGCTAGGGAGCCTGTTTTGGACCAACCTAGGCCCTCTCTCTGTGTATATGTGACAGTTGTGTAGCTTGGTCTGTTTGTGGGGCTCCTAGCAGTGAGATCAGGACCTGTTCCTGGCACTTGAGCTGGCTTTTGGGAATCTATTCCCCATGCTGGGTTGCCTTACCTAGCCTTTATATGGGGCAGTTGGGTGGGGTGGGGTGGGAGGTGGAGGTAGGGGTTGGGGGGTCGGGGGTGGGAGGCTTGGTTCTGCCCCAAGAAGATAAGCCATGCTTTGTTTATGTCCATGGGAGGTCTGCCCCTTTTTGAATGGAGAAGGAGGAGAAGTGGATGGGAAGAGAGGTAGAGGGGTTGTAGGGGATAGGAGGGAAAGGGAGGATAGGAAGGAGGGGAAACTGTGGTTGGTATGTAAAATAAATGACAATTTTAATTAATAACAAAAGAGATGTAGTAGACAAAAATTACAAGGATTTCCCAAATTATTTTGCTATAATAAAAGTAGAGCAAACATATGTTGCACAATTAAGAAACAAAACAAAAGATATGCTCTTAGCTTGCCTATTTAATTAAGATAGGATAAAAACACACAACCAAGACAGGTCTGTATCTTAGTTTAAGCTTGCTTCAAACATTTCTACCTGTTTTTAATAATTAGCCTACACACACAGGCATATAATTAATTCTATACTAGTTGGAGAATTTGTTCTTTTAGAATTTTAGAAATTTGTTCTGTGCCTTGTTATGTTAATATTTGGGGAACTGTCATCTGTTTATGGGGATCACAAACACACAACCTTGAGGAGGTGGTGCTCAGTGTCCAGTTTTCACCTTTGGACCATCTTTCCTTGACAGGGCTGGCTCTCACCCTGCCTAAATCTTTTCCTTTTAAGTATTAGTTTTATCAAATGTCCTATCATCTTGCCACAACTTTGTTTAAAAGATTGAACATGATTTTGACTTTCTTACTAAAAATGTGGCTTCCTCTAAAAATTTTTTAGATAGTCTAAAGTATGAGAGAAAATTGCACCATTTTCTGTGAAGCTTTTTCCATACATCAGTGGAAGCATGAATCTTTCCTTCTTGTGATGTTTTATTCATGTTCTTAACTGAAATGTAATTCTTTAGGGTACAAGCATCTGTCAGGACAGCGTGTCTTTTCCATACATTGTAAACTCTTTTGTTTTGATGGAGTTTGTTTTTATTTCTACCCAAATAAAATGAACTACAGAAGTGTATCTGTTAACGCTGAACAACTATATCAATTCAAGTAATACCATAATATTTGATTTTATGGTCTTATCATATATTGTGGGTCAGACATCTTTAGAAAAATATTAATCATTTTATATTTGTATTAATTTTAAATAGAATACCCCAAATACATTTGTAATGATGTCTATAAATTCCTCAACAAATTATCAATATGTCTGTTAATTTGTTCCATAAATTCCACTTCTTTTCTTTTTTTTTTTTTTTTTTTGGTTTTTTTGAAACAGGGTTTCTCTGTGTAGCTTTGTGCCTTTACTGGATCTCGCTCTGTAGACCAGGCTGGCCTTGAACTCACAGAGATCTGCCTGGCTCTGCCTCCCGAGTGCTGGGATTAAAGGCGTGCGCCACCACCGCCGGGCAAATTCCACTTCTTAATTGACATTAGCAGTAAAGAAATTTAGATCTCAAAAAGTTATTTTTACTTCCATTTTTCTACAGTGGTATTCACAACAGCAATGACCTAAAAGTACCAGGTTTTCACTACAGAGAAATTGATAAAGAAAATAATGTATCCGAACAAATTTAATGTTACCCAGGCTTAGAATAGAAAATATTGCCCTGTGTGTCATTGTGAATGACACAGAATTCATTGTGCTAAGTTGAGTAAACCAGGTAAAGAAAGATTAATGTTCCTTGGTATCATTTAAATTTTGAATCGTACAATATTTAATTGGGGGAAAGGAGGTTAAAGTGGCTGTGAATGGAGGTTGTAGAATAAAGAAATTTGAAAAATGTTTTTAAAAGTTAATACTTTCAAGCAATGTGTAACAGCCCAGCTATAGTTATTAAAATGTATATTATACAATGAAAATTACATGAGAATCAAGTTACACACACACACACACACACACACACACACACACACACACACAAAGCACACATAAGTATAAATGGTAACTATGTACATAATTGACCAAGAGGATGTGAAATGTGTGGGCAACTTTCCTCCCTGGTACTACAGATGAGCACTTCACTCTCCTCAAGTCTTAAATGATCCCTAAGGAAATAGACTGGTTGAAGGAACACACCTGTTTTTTTTTTTTTTGTTTGTTTGTTTGTTTTTTAATATGGAATCTCAGAAAGAGAAAGGAGGCAATCTCAGGGGAATATGAACTTTTTGTTGACCATATCACAGTGCTTTCCTCTTGTCTGAATCATAAATCTATATAATTACTGTATTTCTGTTATACAACTGAAAATTGTATGTACTAATATGATTATAAACATATATACACATATATTAACACCAATTAATATAAAAAGAGAGCATGAATTTGATAAATATGAAGGAGGGATCTATGACAGTGTTTGGAGGGAGAAAAGAGAAGGGGAATTGTTGTGTTATAATCTCAAAAAACGGCCGGGCGGTGGTGGCGCACGCCTTTAATCCCAGCACTCGGGAGGCAGAGGCAGGCGGATCTCTGTGAGTTCGAGGCCCGCCTGGGCTACCAAGTGAGTTCCAGGAAAGGCGCAAAGCTACACAAGAGAAACCCTGTCTCTAAAAACCAAAATAAAAAAAGAAAAAAGAAAGAAATAGTTTTAAAGAGAAAACATAAGAATGTGGAATGATATTCTAAGAGGTTTTTCAAAAACCAAGAACATTGGTTTAATACTAATGCATTAACACAGCTACACCTTATTTTAATGTTATTCAAAATCCCCAAGTTATAAATATCTATAATGTTCAGTAAAGAAAAGCAGTCTGTAGATGAAATTCTAAACAGTCTTATTAAATAAGAAACACCAATACAGAGAGCCAAATACAGAGTTAAAAGCCCAAGAGATCAGAGTACTAACAAATAGCCTTTAGCTTACCACTTGCTGCCGCCTTTCCCGAGAGAGAGAGAGAGAGAGAGAGAGAGAGAGAGAGAGAGAGAGAGAGAGAGAGAGAGAGAGAGAGAGAGAGACCTTCTTCTGTGTGACCTTTTTATTGCCTTTCTGTTCTGCCTTCCCACTGGCTCTAGACCCAACCACATGACTTTCTCGCCACTGCCTGTCTATACAGACCTCCAGGTCTCTGAGGTTGGTACTAGGATTAAAGGTTTGGGTTACCATGCTTGGCTGTGTCCTTGACCACACAGAGACTCTGCCTGCCATGTGATCAGATTAAGGGCATGTGCTACCACCGCCGGACTTCTGCTAATGGCTCGCTTTTCCCTCTGACCTCCAGGCAACTTTATTTAATAACATACAAATAAAACCACATTTCAGCACAAATAAAATATCACCATACACAAGACCTTGGGTTAGGTCCTCAGCTTCCCCTCACCCCCCAAAAAAATCCATTTTACCCTAAACATGTCCACTCAGAGTTGTTTGTTATTGTTGTATTTAGGTACAGGGAGGAATAAACAATTTTTTATGGTTTCAATTTTAACTCATATGAGATTTTAAAGTTAAAATACACTTCTGCTCAGCAAGGTAGAGTTAGAATTGTTTACAATTGTTTTGACTGTTCATACTTGAGGTCATTAATACAATTGCTTTACAAATGTCCTATTTGTTAGTTTTCAATAAAAACTAACAAGTTTCCCCTTTCCTTGATTTAATGACTCCTTTGCCCACTTTATTGATTTACTATAGCTTTGTTGCTTAATGATGTTAACATGAATATAATACATATGCAACTTACCACAGTCTACCTTTAAGTGATATTATGATACAACACCAGTAGGAGTCTCTCATTTTTCAGGCCTTTGTGTTTTTGTGTGTGGAGTTTACATTTTAAACTCCAAGATAATTTGTTATTTATAATTTAACATTTAATTGTCCAATTAGTTAATTTAAATAAAAATAAAATATTACATATAATAAAAATTATTATTGATGACTGAGTCCAGAATCTTTTATATTCCAGCCAAGTTTTAAACCACAGCTGTTTTTCAGCCTTCTTATTCTTTTATATGTTTTTAAATATGTGAATGCTCATGTATGTAACTGTATGTCCCAGTGTATCACAGGACATATGAGGACATCAGACGACAGCCTTGGGTGTCAGTCCTTTCCTAGCACTTTGTTTAAGACAGGGTCTCTTGTTGCTTACCACTGCATGTATCAGGCTAGTTGGCCTGCAAGATTCTAGAGATTTTCCCATCTCCATCTCCCATCTTGCCATAGGAGTATTCAAAAGAGAAACTTACAGAACTTATCCTCACACTGTGTAGTAAACATTTTGTCTATGCAGCCACCCCCTCACACCCTCCACTTTTTACTTTTTTTTTTAGATATTTGAGAAATTAATACAATGTACTTTTATCATATTTGCCATCTTCCCCCAACTCCTTGCAAATCCATACCCTACTTCATTCTCACTCAATGAAATGCCCTTTCTCATTTTGAATCCATCAATTACAGTTTATGCTGTGCCTACATTCTTGTATAATGGCCTTCAACCAGAAAGTGATCAACCTATAAGGACCACACCTCTATGAAGACTGACTCTTCCTCTCCAAGAAGCTATTAATTGCAAATCACCCCTTGGCTAAGAATTAATGCACATTTTTAAATAATAACTCTTATCTTCTTTTAAGAATTTATATTTACTCATTTTATTTTATGTATGAGTGTTTTGCCTGCAGGTATTTATATGCATGACAGGTGTTTGATGACCACAGAGGTCCAAAGAGAGTATCAGATTCTCTGGCACTGGACTAATTAATGACTGTGTGTCACTATGCAGATGTGAGGAATCAAATGTAGATCTCTACAAGATCACCAAGTGTTCTTAACTGCTGAGTCAACACTCCAGACCCTCTTTTAACTGTTAAGATGCCCAGGCTAACATTGAATTCACAAGCCCAGGTTGACTTTTGACCTGTTATCCTTTTATTACATATTCCAAATAGCTACACAATAAGTCATGTTTCATAGGTTATATTATGCTACATTTATTATACATTCTTTTAAATTTGTTGTTACATTTTGAGATTAGCATGTATAATTAATTGTGACTAATTACTATAATGCAAGGTGGTAGAGCATTCATCAATATCACATCTGTCTTAAACAAGACAAAATGTTATTGAGGGAAAGCAGAACTTCTTTCATTGATTATTTTTATCATGTTGATTCAAAGTTTTGAATTGGAAAAATAGGCAAGTTCTTTAATGGGTGAAGAACTAAGTTTGGTGGTAAATGCACAAAAAGTGTATCCTTCTACACTAGGATATATGTGTTGTTCATTTCTGTGTTTCACAAGAATTTTATAAAAACATTTAAAAAATAAAACTGGAGTTTTAAAAAAAAGTGGGTTATTCATATAGAATACACAGCTTTTACTGGATTTTACACACTGAAAAATCTATCATGTCAAGTATATTTAGACAATTCACAGTCACTGTTTTTATTCTTCTAGTTGAATAATTACCACAATATTTGAAGCAAGTTTCTACACACACACTTATTAATTTTCCTCATCTATTTTTGTATTTTATAGATTTAATTGCACATTTTAAGCATTTTAGTATTTTTCCATTTATATCCTTTTAAAATATTTAATGGTTGCCCTGGATTTATCAATATGCAAATAAAAAAATCATCATTATCCATTGTAAATATCAGTACACTGTAGCTCAGGCAGAGGGGAACCATATGACAGAGATCCTCTTTCTAATCCTTTACAAATTTATGATGATAATTCTTCATATTCTTGTCTTATTACTTACAACCTTATGATTAAGATTGCTTTGAATGATGTATTGCACACTAAATAAAGAATAAGAAAAAAACAAACATTTTACATCTAATTAGTTTATTTTTATTTCATTTCTCACTAAACATGGATTCATATTTTTGACATCTCCATTTTTCTTACATCAGAAATCTGTTTATAATATTTGTGCAACAAAACATTAAGCCTCAGGTCAGATGGTCTCCAACGATTTCGACTTGACTTTGGTATTTCTGTGTTTCTGGTCTGTACATTTTCATGGAAGTAATTTGAAACATATTTTTTTCTAATAAATTGAAGAAACATCATCATTAGCTTTAGATATTTTTCAAATTGATTTTCAGGCTTTAAGGATAGGAGTCATGATTTCAATACATACTATATGATGGAAATAAAATAGCACAATGAATATACTCTTCAGGAAAGTCTTCCTACATACCTGAATATTACTACAGAGAAGTTCAGATATAGAGTATGAGAAGTACATAGTTATAAATATATAAGATAAAATTGTGAAATAAATGATACAGTTCTACAAAGAGTTTGTCTAAAATAATACATTATAAAATATAACATCTTAAAATGTCTATTAGAAGTATTAGTTAAGTCAGAATAAAATGTTGAAACCAGAAATTAACTATTGTTATTGTTCACAAAACAAAATCTGCTAAAATCAGTTTTATGGTAATGTTTTACTTTTCAGAAAGTTTCTTGTGTGTAAAGAAAAGATCTATCACTCGATCCCTTATCTGTTTGGTCTTGACACCGTACACCACTGGATTAACAGCAGAAGGTACTAAGAGGTACACGCTTGCAACAATGATGTGAACACTTGGAGGTACCTTCTTGCCAATACGGTGAGTTAGGAAACTAAACAGTGCAGGTGTATAGGAGACAAGCATGGTGCAGACATGTGCAGCACAAGTGCCCAGGGCTTTAGAGCGGGCATTCTGGGAAGATAGTCGGAACACTGCCTGGAGGATTTTTACATAAGATGTAGCTATGAGTCCTAGGTCCACTGTTATCACTGAAAGGGCCACTGAGATTCCATATGCTCTGTTAATGAGAGTGTTAGCACTGGCCAACTTCACCACAGCCATGTGTTCACAGTAGGCATGATGGATGATGTATTTTGTGTTATAGGGCAGCCTCTTAATGAGAAGAGGACATGGCAAAACCATGAGCACACCTCTGATCAGGCCAACTAGACCGAGTTTAGTCACCATAGATGTTGTCAGGATTGATGCATAATGAAGGGGAATACAAATGGCCACAAAGCGATCAAATGCCATGGTTACTAGGATGGCTGACTCCATGATGCAAAGTGTATGGATAAAATACATTTGTGTTAGACAGACATCAAAGTCAATCCAATGTGCATCAAACCAAAAGATGCCAAGCATCTTCAGAGCTGCAGAAGAGGCAAGACACATGTCATTCGTTGCCAGCATGCAAAGGAAGAAATACATTGGCTGGTGGAGACTGGGCTCTAGTTTGATAGTAGCAATGATTATGCTATTCCCCAGCAAGGTCAGAACAAAGAGGAGACAAACAGGGATGCCAATCCAGCAGTGAAAGTTTTGTAACCCAGGAATACCAACCAAGAAGAAAGATGCAATCTGTTGACGTGTAGCATTGACTGCCATGATAAAACGCAGTGGGCTGTATGTGTAGCAGAAAATACCAAGAGTAATACTCTATAAACAGAAAAGGGCATTGTAAATTCTTCCTTGATCCAGAGTCACTTGAAAATAATTTCCCAGGACTGACTAAACCAAACCTCTGAAAATGCTAAGGTAGATGCCTTCATGCTTTAAGATTCAGCCTTTCAATCTGAAAGGAAATGCATTTATTCATTACTTTTTGAGTTTCAAAACTTACTTCAATTTTACTCATTTTCCTTCTGCAGTAGTGGATCAGTAATAAACTTTTATATCTTGGTTATTGCTGGTGATTTTCTTCCCAAGAAACTAAATAAAATGCAGAAAATGATGTGAAAATGCTCACAAATAGATCTTACTTACATGTGTGAGGACATTCTATCATTTTAAATTTATAATTTTATCCTAGTGTAACTAAATATTTAGACATTCCAATAGGACCTGATGAGAACAAAGAATATAAAATTCTGGACATAAATCCTTTATCACTCTTCAAAAATAAAGTCAAGCAAATTTCATCATATTGCCAACAGGAAAACCATATATTTCCATTTCAAAATTGTATGACCCTTCAGAGTATAAAAAAAAAAATATACCATGAGCATAACAAGTTGATGGAAAAGGGCTTAAAAACACAAATGAGAAAAATAAAAGCTGGCTGGTCCTTTCAAAATTGCTTTTCCTGGAATGATTACTGATTTTCTACCATTAGGTCATAGACAACCTTCCTTGTGTAAGGCAGATAGATCTTCCACACGCTGTCATGTGAAACTGTCAAATGTGGGAAATTTAATGGATGTTTGTAAACTAACAATGGCCTCGTATTATATCTATTTAAGAAGATTAAGTTCTTAAAAAGATAGTTTGAGCTGGACAGTGATCTCTGTGAGTTCAAGGCCAGCCTGGTCTACAGAGTGAGTTCCAGGACATCCAGAGCTACACAGAGAAACCCTGTCTCAACCAAAAAAAATGGCTTGGTGAATATAAGCACAAAAAATGAAGACATAGAAAGATGCATAGTCAAATATTCAAAATTGTTGCTTGTAAGGCCATGATTTAGCAATAAGCCCAGTCAGCCTGTAGAGCCACAAATGTGTAGATGAGCCCTTCTTCTAATTCAAGTGCCCACCCTGCCTAGTGACTAGAAGACTGAAAGACTCATCAATTCAGGGTTCCATCTCAGCAGCAAGCACAAAATCCTAGGCTTCTCCTCACACAGTGTTCTTTAGCTTATAACAGTCATCCCGAATTATTCTTCTTGGAATTAGTTTCAACCTAGATCTAAAACTGTGGAGTATTACCTGCACTCTTCATAACAGAGTTTTATTCACATAATGCTCTGGAAAGTCTTCCTTGCATAAACGTTTGAAGAGGACTTATGGGGAGACAAGCTGTGTTATTGTACTTATCTGCAAAAACTTCCATTCTGGGGTGATGCAAATGTGTTTCTAAAATGTTCTTACTAAAGAAGTAAGACTGTTTCCAGTTTGGGGAATAAATCATGGCTTAAATTTAAATAATAATTTAGAGCCAAAATTACCACTGAAGCTTAAAGCCCGGGGGATAAGAAATTAAAACAAAAAATATAAATGTGAAACTTTCAATTACAGATGGGTTTTCTATATTTACCAAACATTTGCTATTTATGAGTCCCTCCAATGACTTGCCTTGGGAAAGGCATTAAGCGAAGATCCATACTTGATCTGATTCTGGAAGAATTAAACTCATAAAAGGCTGATTGGAGCTTAGAGGATATCATGCTAAGCAGGAAGTTGTGACTGTAAGATCACCTAGAATTTAGAATAGAAGATTTTCTAAAGAGTATAAATATAATTCTTTCTGTTAATTAAAATCTAATCATTTGATTCTGGTAAGTTCACTTTCATGAAGATAGCATGGCTGCCTTATACCTAGAAAAAGAGGAAAATTGACTTCTTCTAAGAAAAGCTTCTTGGCAGAGCTCAAAAAGCACAGACATGCAGCTCACACTAGGAGAGTGATCTGCTTATCCCATCCCATTGGCCCATGAACATTATATATCTCCCTCCCAGGCTTACTGTGAATGGAATCCCCTGCAGTATAATTTTCAGCACATAGACAGTTGTCAGGACTACTATGACTTCTAACATCTATTGACACAATTTTCTTCATTTTAAACTCAAAACATACTGGATTGCTTCATAGAGCTTGAGTAGTGACATTGTTTCTAAATCTCTGGGCACAGTCCATAGCCTGGAACTCTTGTGTTGAGAGCAGCTAAATCATGTGGAACATTGTAGCACTTTGATGCAGCTTTCCTTTAATGTACTGCCTATTTTATTTTAATGTGTCATGATAACACACATAAAGATACTCAAAGCTGGATTAATTTTAATTCTTACATTTTATCAATCATAGACAACTTTTTGATTCTGCTAGTGGTCATAACTTAGTGTCTGGTGTCAGTATTTTTCATTAGGAATTACATGCTAAGGCATGCACAAAAATCCACTAAAGGCACAGTAAATACTTACAAATCAGAACCTGTATCGTCTTCTTCGGTTTCAGAAAAATTAAGTGATTTTTTTTCCATCCTACATCTGAATTACCTATTGTTCCACAGGTAATGATTTATTCAAAGATATTTCCAATCTCCATTCACTTCAATTTCCTCCACGGACTGGCTCTTGTCCAAATTATTTCTACAATGATTTACACAGCTAGAAATAATCCTGCAACAAAAATTGTCAATATTCTTCCTGAGCAATAAAACATTCCATAATATTTGTTTCCTTGCTACCAAATCAAAATAATCAAATTCCCATTTGCTTCATCTAGATATGCAATGCTAGTGGAATCTGTATGGATCTGCCTTTCCCATTTGATTTTATTTCCTTATCTTTAATGTTGTCTTATGTTCTGTGAGACCAGGGAATAATTATTTCCTCCACAGGAGAACATATGATTGAGTTAGTGTCTAGGGCTGATAATGTATTATCCCAATGCTCAGGAGGCCCCTCAGATTCAGAAGTAGGTGCCCTCCTTGGGGGATGTAACAGTAAAGTGAAACGAGAATTGGGACAGCCTGAAACACACAGCAATGCAAATGTTCCTCAATATTGCTTTGTTAACCCTGCGCACTCCAAGCTCTGGTGTAATTTGTGAATTTGTCCTTTCCAGAGCAAATCTTTGGTGTCTGTACAGTCAAATCTTAAAACTTAAAGGTCAAACAAATATATCATTTGGGGAACTCTGTTATATCACTAAGAATAGGTCAAGGTAATTATGTAAACTTTACTTTTACTATATATCTTATGCTGTCTAGGAATTTCATATATAGGGTGTTCTAAGAAGATTCAGACCCCTGTTCCTTTAAATCTTCCTCTATACTCAACCACTTTCCCCTACCAACTCCATGTGCTTTGTTTTAATACTTGAGGAGTCCATTTAGTGCTCTCTGCATGTGCATTAATGTAATCTTTTAGAACATGGCTTTTTTCAGATCACATCTCTGAAGGAAACTCACTCTTCCTCAGAGTTGGTACTGCTTGGGCCTCTCTCATCCACACTGGAATACTAGGTGGGTAGGTCTTACACACACAGTCCCAGCCACTATGAGTTCATATATCCGGTGGTCTTTTTATGCCCAACAAAAAAGATTTTGCTGATGGTGATGGTGCCTACTACCTTACAGTTTTTCCTCCCTCTCTTCCATGATGATGCCTTGGCCTTTGAAAATGAATGTAATATAGATACTCCAACTAAAGCTAAGCAGTGCACAGTCTCTTATTCACTACATCTTGAATAGTCACTGGGTTTTTTAGTAATTGCCATGTACTGCAAATTGAAGCTTCTCTAGTGAGGGTTGAGTGATACACTGATATTTAGTTAAAAAGACAAGAAAGAAGACAGCATTTTTACTATATCCACTTAGCATAATTATAATATTATATTCTCTCTTATGAGCTATACATCCATGGGGCTGTTGGCACAGTTAATGGTGCCAGGCACAAATTCTATATTAAATTCAATCCAAAGGTGGTTGGCTACTGCCATAACATTTGTGCTATTATTGCACAATTGAGCATATCTTGCCAGGCAGGTCTTATTATAGTCTTCAGGGTTCATATCCTCATAAGACTTTTGTTTATTTTTACCCCATAGTATCATAAAGAGAAACTTCTGGCTCTAAAAAAGCTATTCAGCGGGGGGAAATGCCTCCAGGTAGAACTAGTTTGATTTCTCTGTGTCCTATGTCTATGGCTCATATACTTGATGTCTTCATGGAAGGATCTCACTGTCAAGGTTTGGAGGGTAACCAAGAGCAATGGCAATAGCCTGTAGTATTTGAGGAGGTCCATGGGACCCCTTTGACCAACAACTCAAACATAGGTATCACATACCTGGAAATAGGCTTTTATTTGATAGAATATTGTATTACTATTATCACTATTGTATCACTATTATCAGGTAGTTTCTAAAACTCCACCCAACCCTCACAGTTTTACAGTTTCAGATCTTACATTTATGGCTATAATGCATTTGAATTGCTTCTTGTGTGTGATGTATGATATGGGTCCTATTTGAAAATCTAGATACCTGAAGAAAATCAGCATTTGATTTGGAAAACTATATCTGTCCACTTACAGGAATTCATGCTTGGACAGTTTTTTAGAGATTGTATTGATGGCAGACTATTTTCTTAGAATAATCATTATGTTTCCAAAACTTGGAGGTTTCAAGATGTTCTCAGTCTCTTTCTATCCTTAATATCTTCTTGAAAGTGAATTACTCAGGCATTTACTTTAAACAAAATTAACTTTCTCACAACTCCTTTCCTTCTTTCTAACCTCATGCCACCAATTTCTGCCTCTCTTACACTCTTCACTCTTATTTCTGCTACTCTGATCTCCTTAGACTGTATATTAGTTGGAATGCATAACAAACAGCCTGGTCTATTCTGATGGGCAGTCTCCAGTAGAATTAATCATCACAATTTCTCATTATAAGCTTCAATGAATATAATTTCTACCTTTCCAAAGCCATGTGTAGATTATCTGAGCTACAGATCAAATAAATTCTTATCTTCATGCCAATTATCTTTATTCTCAGAATCCTGTCTTCAACATATGACAGAGTTTTAAATGACCTGTAGATAAAAGTGGGAACCAGCTTTCCCCTTTCTAATTCACTTTGGCAGCAGATCCATGAGTCCCTGTCTTTGTGATATTGAGATCCTCAGAATCTGAAGTGCTTTCTCCTCTATCTTCGACTGTTTTGATTTCTAGATTTGTCCCCACCCCAATCTTAGACTGTTCTAATTGGGCATCTTTTCTTTATGTTAATTTGCACTTCTGATCAGTACAGTACTTTCCATTGATGTCTTTATTTAATATATTGATGAGTAAGTGATCAATATAA